>NC_051162.1:2972842-3192841 GCF_013339745.2 Dermacentor silvarum | reverse complement strand
GACTGCGCATCAACAACAATCGACGTGAAAGTGTTCAATGAGCTGACTGCAGAAAGTCTGACACGTGCCAGATGCCCGGTGATTAAGGTGCCTTACGTTCCATAAGTAACAACGTATTGGCCTTTCGCGACAACTGTGACTTCACATCACGTGGCTCACCGAGCTCCTTTAAAAGACCGAGCAACATCGCCTTTCGTCAGTGGGCAGGCAGCAGCAGTATCAGCAACATGTTCAGCAACCACTTCTGCTTTGCTCTACAGGTTTTGCGGGCCTTCTGAGCGGACCGCTTCCACTGCATGGCTGCGACTCAGCGGCTACGTACGTGAACCAGACCTACGAGCCTATGCATCGCGGGAATCATCGATGGCCCTGCGACTGCGCATCAACAACAATCGACGTGAAAGTGTTCAATGAGCTGACTGCAGAAAGTCTGACACGTGCCAGACTGCCCGGTGATTAAGGTGCCTTACGTTCCATAAGTAACAACGTATTGGCCTTTCGCGACAACTGTGACTTCACATCACGTGGCTCACCGAGCTCCTTTAAAAGACCGAGCAAGATCGCCTTTCGTCAGTGGGCAGGCAGCAGCAGTATCAGTAACATGTTCAGCAACCACTTCTGCTTTGCTCTACAGGTTTTGCGGGCCTTCTGAGCGGACCGCTTCCACTGCATGGCTGCGACTCAGCGGCTACGTACGTGAACCAGACCTACGAGCCTATGCATCGCGGGAATCATCGATGGCCCTGCGACTGCGCATCAACAACAATCGACGTGAAAGTGTTCAATGAGCTGACTGCAGAAAGTCTGACACGTGCCAGACGCCCGGTGATTAAGGTGCCTTACGTTCCATAAGTAACAACGTATTGGCCTTTCGCGACAACTGTGACTTCACATCACGTGGCTCACCGAGCTCCTTTAAAAGACCGAGCAACATCGCCTTTCGTCAGTGGGCAGGCCAGCAGCAGTATCAGCAACATGTTCAGCAACCACTTCTGCTTTGCTCTACAGGTTCTTGCGGGCCTTCTGAGCGGACCGCTTCCACTGCATGGCTGCGACTCAGCGGCTACGTACGTGAACCAGACCTACGAGCCTATGCATCGCGGGAATCATCGATGGCCCTGCGACTGCGCATCAACAACAATCGACGTGAAAGTGTTCAATGAGCTGACTGCAGAAAGTCTGACACGTGCCAGACTGCCCGGTGATTAAGGTGCCTTACGTTCCATAAGTAACAACGTATTGGCCTTTCGCGACAACTGTGACTTCACATCACGTGGCTCACCGAGCTCCTTTAAAAGACCGAGCAACATCGCCTTTCGTCAGTGGGCAGGCAGCAGCAGTATCAGCAACATGTTCAGCAACCACTTCTGCTTTGCTCTACAGGGTTTTGCGGGCCTTCTGAGCGGACCGCTTCCACTGCATGGCTGCGACTCAGCGGCTACGTACGTGAACCAGACCTACGAGCCTATGCATCGCGGGAATCATCGATGGCCCTGCGACTGCGCATCAACGACAATCGACGTGAAAGTGTTCAATGAGCTGATTGCAGAAAGTCTGACCCGTGCCAGATGCCCGGTGATTAAGGTGCCTTACGTTCCATAAGTAACAACGTATTGGCCTTTCGCGACAACTGTGACTTCACATCACGTGGCTCACCGAGCTCCTTTAAAAGACCGAGCAACATCGCCTTTCGTCAGTGGGCAGGCAGCAGCAGTATCAGCAACATGTTCAGCAACCACTTCTGCTTTGCTCTACAGGTTTTGCGGGCCTTCTGAGCGGACCGCTTCCACTGCATGGCTGCGACTCAGCGGCTACGTACGTGAACCAGACCTACGAGCCTATGCATCGCGGGAATCATCGATGGCCCTGCGACTGCGCATCAACAACAATCGACGTGAAAGTGTTCAATGAGCTGACTGCAGAAAGTCTGACACGTGCCAGACTGCCCGGTGATTAAGGTGCCTTACGTTCCATAAGTAACAACGTATTGGCCTTTCGCGACAACTGTGACTTCACATCACGTGGCTCACCGAGCTCCTTTAAAAGACCGAGCAACATCGCCTTTCGTCAGTGGGCAGGCAGCAGCAGTATCAGCAACATGTTCAGCAACCACTTCTGCTTTGCTCTACAGGTTTTGCGGGCCTTCTGAGCGGACCGCTTCCACTGCATGGCTGCGACTCAGCGGCTACGTACGTGAACCAGACCTACGAGCCTATGCATCGCGGGAATCATCGATGGCCCTGCGACTGCGCATCAACAACAATCGACGTGAAAGTGTTCAATGAGCTGACTGCAGAAAGTCTGACACGTGCCAGACGCCCGGTGATTAAGGTGCCTTACGTTCCATAAGTAACAACGTATTGGCCTTTCGCGACAACTGTGACTTCACATCACGTGGCTCACCGAGCTCCTTTAAAAGACCGAGCAACATCGCCTTTCGTCAGTGGGCAGGCCAGCAGCAGTATCAGTAACATGTTCAGCAACCACTTCGGCTTTGCTCTACAGGTTTTGCGGGCCTTCCGAGCGGACCGCTTCCACTGCATGGCTGCGACTCAGCGGCTACGTACGTGAACCAGACCTACGAGCCTATGCATCGCGGGAATCATCGATGGCCCTGCGACTGCGCATCAACAACAATCGACGTGAAAGTGTTCAATGAGCTGACTGCAGAAAGTCTGACACGTGCCAGACTGCCCGGTGATTAAGGTGCCTTACGTTCCATAAGTAACAACGTATTGGCCTTTCGCGACAACTGTGACTTCACATCACGTGGCTCACCGAGCTCCTTTAAAAGACCGAGCAACATCGCCTTTCGTCAGTGGGCAGGCCAGCAGCAGTATCAGCAACATGTTCAGCAACCACTTCTGCTTTGCTCTACAGGTTTTGCGGGCCTTCTGAGCGGACCGCTTCCACTGCATGGCTGCGACTCAGCGGCTACGTACGTGAACCAGACCTACGAGCCTATGCATCGCGGGAATCATCGATGGCCCTGCGACTGCGCATCAACAACAATCGACGTGAAAGTGTTCAATGAGCTGACTGCAGAAAGTCTGACACGTGCCAGATGCCCGGTGATTAAGGTGCCTTACGTTCCATAAGTAACAACGTATTGGCCTTTCGCGACAACTGTGACTTCACATCACGTGGCTCACCGAGCTCCTTTAAAAGACCGAGCAACATCGCCTTTCGTCAGTGGGCAGGCAGCAGCAGTATCAGCAACATGTTCAGCAACCACTTCTGCTTTGCTCTACAGGTTTTGCGGGCCTTCTGAGCGGACCGCTTCCACTGCATGGCTGCGACTCAGCGGCTACGTACGTGAACCAGACCTACGAGCCTATGCATCGCGGGAATCATCGATGGCCCTGCGACTGCGCATCAACAACAATCGACGTGAAAGTGTTCAATGAGCTGACTGCAGAAAGTCTGACACGTGCCAGACTGCCCGGTGATTAAGGTGCCTTACGTTCCATAAGTAACAACGTATTGGCCTTTCGCGACAACTGTGACTTCACATCACGTGGCTCACCGAGCTCCTTTAAAAGACCGAGCAACATCGCCTTTCGTCAGTGGGCAGGCAGCAGCAGTATCAGCAACATGTTCAGCAACCACTTCTGCTTTGCTCTACAGGGTTTTGCGGGCCTTCTGGGCGGACCGCTTCCACTGCATGGCTGCGACTCAGCGGCTACGTACGTGAACCAGACCTACGAGCCTATGCATCGCGGGAATCATCGATGGCCCTGCGACTGCGCATCAACAACAATCGACGTGAAAGTGTTCAATGAGCTGACTGCAGAAAGTCTGACACGTGCCAGATGCCCGGTGATTAAGGTGCCTTACGTTCCATAAGTAACAACGTATTGGCCTTTCGCGACAACTGTGACTTCACATCACGTGGCTCACCGAGCTCCTTTAAAAGACCGAGCAACATCGCCTTTCGTCAGTGGGCAGGCAGCAGCAGTATCAGCAACATGTTCAGCAACCACTTCTGCTTTGCTCTACAGGTTTTGCGGGCCTTCTGAGCGGACCGCTTCCACTGCATGGCTGCGACTCAGCGGCTACGTACGTGAACCAGACCTACGAGCCTATGCATCGCGGGAATCATCGATGGCCCTGCGACTGCGCATCAACAACAATCGACGTGAAAGTGTTCAATGAGCTGACTGCAGAAAGTCTGACACGTGCCAGATGCCCGGTGATTAAGGTGCCTTACGTTCCATAAGTAACAACGTATTGGCCTTTCGCGACAACTGTGACTTCACATCACGTGGCTCACCGAGCTCCTTTAAAAGACCGAGCAACATCGCCTTTCGTCAGTGGGCAGGCAGCAGCAGTATCAGCAACATGTTCAGCAACCACTTCTGCTTTGCTCTACAGGTTTTGCGGGCCTTCTGAGCGGACCGCTTCCACTGCATGGCTGCGACTCAGCGGCTACGTACGTGAACCAGACCTACGAGCCTATGCATCGCGGGAATCATCGATGGCCCTGCGACTGCGCATCAACGACAATCGACGTGAAAGTGTTCAATGAGCTGATTGCAGAAAGTCTGACCCGTGCCAGATGCCCGGTGATTAAGGTGCCTTACGTTCCATAAGTAACAACGTATTGGCCTTTCGCGACAACTGTGACTTCACATCACGTGGCTCACCGAGCTCCTTTAAAAGACCGAGCAACATCGCCTTTCGTCAGTGGGCAGGCAGCAGCAGTATCAGCAACATGTTCAGCAACCACTTCTGCTTTGCTCTACAGGTTTTGCGGGCCTTCTGAGCGGACCGCTTCCACTGCATGGCTGCGACTCAGCGGCTACGTACGTGAACCAGACCTACGAGCCTATGCATCGCGGGAATCATCGATGGCCCTGCGACTGCGCATCAACAACAATCGACGTGAAAGTGTTCAATGAGCTGACTGCAGAAAGTCTGACACGTGCCAGACGCCCGGTGATTAAGGTGCCTTACGTTCCATAAGTAACAACGTATTGGCCTTTCGCGACAACTGTGACTTCACATCACGTGGCTCACCGAGCTCCTTTAAAAGACCGAGCAACATCGCCTTTCGTCAGTGGGCAGGCAGCAGCAGTATCAGCAACATGTTCAGCAACCACTTCTGCTTTGCTCTACAGGTTTTGCGGGCCTTCTGAGCGGACCGCTTCCACTGCATGGCTGCGACTCAGCGGCTACGTACGTGAACCAGACCTACGAGCCTATGCATCGCGGGAATCATCGATGGCCCTGCGACTGCGCATCAACAACAATCGACGTGAAAGTGTTCAATGAGCTGACTGCAGAAAGTCTGACACGTGCCAGACGCCCGGTGATTAAGGTGCCTTACGTTCCATAAGTAACAACGTATTGGCCTTTCGCGACAACTGTGACTTCACATCACGTGGCTCACCGAGCTCCTTTAAAAGACCGAGCAACATCGCCTTTCGTCAGTGGGCAGGCAGCAGCAGTATCAGCAACATGTTCAGCAACCACTTCTGCTTTGCTCTACAGGTTTTGCGGGCCTTCTGAGCGGACCGCTTCCACTGCATGGCTGCGACTCAGCGGCTACGTACGTGAACCAGACCTACGAGCCTATGCATCGCGGGAATCATCGATGGCCCTGCGACTGCGCATCAACAACAATCGACGTGAAAGTGTTCAATGAGCTGACTGCAGAAAGTCTGACACGTGCCAGACGCCCGGTGATTAAGGTGCCTTACGTTCCATAAGTAACAACGTATTGGCCTTTCGCGACAACTGTGACTTCACATCACGTGGCTCACCGAGCTCCTTTAAAAGACCGAGCAAGATCGCCTTTCGTCAGTGGGCAGGGCATCAGCAGTATCAGTAACATGTTCAGCAACCACTTCTGCTTTGCTCTACAGGTTTTGCGGGCCTTCTGAGCGGACCGCTTCCACTGCATGGCTGCGACTCAGCGGCTACGTACGTGAACCAGACCTACGAGCCTATGCATCGCGGGAATCATCGATGGCCCTGCGACTGCGCATCAACAACAATCGACGTGAAAGTGTTCAATGAGCTGACTGCAGAAAGTCTGACACGTGCCAGATGCCCGGTGATTAAGGTGCCTTACGTTCCATAAGTAACAACGTATTGGCCTTTCGCGACAACTGTGACTTCACATCACGTGGCTCACCGAGCTCCTTTAAAAGACCGAGCAACATCGCCTTTCGTCAGTGGGCAGGCCAGCAGCAGTATCAGCAACATGTTCAGCAACCACTTCTGCTTTGCTCTACAGGTTTTGCGGGCCTTCTGAGCGGACCGCTTCCACTGCATGGCTGCGACTCAGCGGCTACGTACGTGAACCAGACCTACGAGCCTATGCATCGCGGGAATCATCGATGGCCCTGCGACTGCGCATCAACAACAATCGACGTGAAAGTGTTCAATGAGCTGACTGCAGAAAGTCTGACACGTGCCAGATGCCCGGTGATTAAGGTGCCTTACGTTCCATAAGTAACAACGTATTGGCCTTTCGCGACAACTGTGACTTCACATCACGTGGCTCACCGAGCTCCTTTAAAAGACCGAGCAACATCGCCTTTCGTCAGTGGGCAGGGCAGCAGCAGTATCAGCAACATGTTCAGCAACCACTTCTGCTTTGCTCTACAGGTTTTGCGGGCCTTCTGAGCGGACCGCTTCCACTGCATGGCTGCGACTCAGCGGCTACGTACGTGAACCAGACCTACGAGCCTATGCATCGCGGGAATCATCGATGGCCCTGCGACTGCGCATCAACAACAATCGACGTGAAAGTGTTCAATGAGCTGACTGCAGAAAGTCTGACACGTGCCAGACTGCCCGGTGATTAAGGTGCCTTACGTTCCATAAGTAACAACGTATTGGCCTTTCGCGACAACTGTGACTTCACATCACGTGGCTCACCGAGCTCCTTTAAAAGACCGAGCAACATCGCCTTTCGTCAGTGGGCAGGCCAGCAGCAGTATCAGCAACATGTTCAGCAACCACTTCTGCTTTGCTCTACAGGTTTTGCGGGCCTTCTGAGCGGACCGCTTCCACTGCATGGCTGCGACTCAGCGGCTACGTACGTGAACCAGACCTACGAGCCTATGCATCGCGGGAATCATCGATGGCCCTGCGACTGCGCATCAACAACAATCGACGTGAAAGTGTTCAATGAGCTGACTGCAGAAAGTCTGACACGTGCCAGATGCCCGGTGATTAAGGTGCCTTACGTTCCATAAGTAACAACGTATTGGCCTTTCGCGACAACTGTGACTTCACATCACGTGGCTCACCGAGCTCCTTTAAAAGACCGAGCAACATCGCCTTTCGTCAGTGGGCAGGCAGCAGCAGTATCAGCAACATGTTAAGCAACGACTTCTGCTTTGCTCTACAGGATTTTGCGGGCCTTCTGAGCGGACCGCTTCCACTGCATGGCTGCGACTCAGCGGCTACGTACGTGAACCAGACCTACGAGCCTATGCATCGCGGGAATCATCGATGGCCCTGCGACTGCGCATCAACAACAATCGACGTGAAAGTGTTCAATGAGCTGACTGCAGAAAGTCTGACACGTGCCAGACTGCCCGGTGATTAAGGTGCCTTACGTTCCATAAGTAACAACGTATTGGCCTTTCGCGACAACTGTGACTTCACATCACGTGGCTCACCGAGCTCCTTTAAAAGACCGAGCAACATCGCCTTTCGTCAGTGGGCAGGCAGCAGCAGTATCAGCAACATGTTCAGCAACCACTTCTGCTTTGCTCTACAGGGTTTTGCGGGCCTTCTGAGCGGACCGCTTCCACTGCATGGCTGCGACTCAGCGGCTACGTACGTGAACCAGACCTACGAGCCTATGCATCGCGGGAATCATCGATGGCCCTGCGACTGCGCATCAACAACAATCGACGTGAAAGTGTTCAATGAGCTGACTGCAGAAAGTCTGACACGTGCCAGATGCCCGGTGATTAAGGTGCCTTACGTTCCATAAGTAACAACGTATTGGCCTTTCGCGACAACTGTGACTTCACATCACGTGGCTCACCGAGCTCCTTTAAAAGACCGAGCAACATCGCCTTTCGTCAGTGGGCAGGCCAGCAGCAGTATCAGCAACATGTTCAGCAACCACTTCTGCTTTGCTCTACAGGTTCTTGCGGGCCTTCTGAGCGGACCGCTTCCACTGCATGGCTGCGACTCAGCGGCTACGTACGTGAACCAGACCTACGAGCCTATGCATCGCGGGAATCATCGATGGCCCTGCGACTGCGCATCAACAACAATCGACGTGAAAGTGTTCAATGAGCTGACTGCAGAAAGTCTGACACGTGCCAGACGCCCGGTGATTAAGGTGCCTTACGTTCCAAAAGTAACAACGTATTGGCCTTTCGCGACAACTGTGACTTCACATCACGTGGCTCACCGAGCTCCTTTAAAAGACCGAGCAACATCGCCTTTCGTCAGTGGGCAGGCAAGCAGCAGTATCAGCAACATGTTCAGCAACCACTTCTGCTTTGCTCTACAGGTTTTTGCGGGCCTTCTGAGCGGACCGCTTCCACTGCATGGCTGCGACTCAGCGGCTACGTACGTGAACCAGACCTACGAGCCTATGCATCGCGGGAATCATCGATGGCCCTGCGACTGCGCATCAACAACAATCGACGTGAAAGTGTTCAATGAGCTGACTGCAGAAAGTCTGACACGTGCCAGACTGCCCGGTGATTAAGGTGCCTTACGTTCCATAAGTAACAACGTATTGGCCTTTCGCGACAACTGTGACTTCACATCACGTGGCTCACCGAGCTCCTTTAAAAGACCGAGCAACATCGCCTTTCGTCAGTGGGCAGGCAAGCAGCAGTATCAGCAACATGTTCAGCAACCACTTCTGCTTTGCTCTACAGGTTTTGCGGGCCTTCTGGGCGGACCGCTTCCACTGCATGGCTGCGACTCAGCGGCTACGTACGTGAACCAGACCTACGAGCCTATGCATCGCGGGAATCATCGATGGCCCTGCGACTGCGCATCAACAACAATCGACGTGAAAGTGTTCAATGAGCTGACTGCAGAAAGTCTGACACGTGCCAGATGCCCGGTGATTAAGGTGCCTTACGTTCCATAAGTAACAACGTATTGGCCTTTCGCGACAACTGTGACTTCACATCACGTGGCTCACCGAGCTCCTTTAAAAGACCGAGCAACATCGCCTTTCGTCAGTGGGCAGGCAGCAGCAGTATCAGCAACATGTTCAGCAACCACTTCTGCTTTGCTCTACAGGTTTTGCGGGCCTTCTGAGCGGACCGCTTCCACTGCATGGCTGCGACTCAGCGGCTACGTACGTGAACCAGACCTACGAGCCTATGCATCGCGGGAATCATCGATGGCCCTGCGACTGCGCATCAACAACAATCGACGTGAAAGTGTTCAATGAGCTGACTGCAGAAAGTCTGACACGTGCCAGACGCCCGGTGATTAAGGTGCCTTACGTTCCATAAGTAACAACGTATTGGCCTTTCGCGACAACTGTGACTTCACATCACGTGGCTCACCGAGCTCCTTTAAAAGACCGAGCAACATCGCCTTTCGTCAGTGGGCAGGCAAGCAGCAGTATCAGCAACATGTTCAGCAACCACTTCTGCTTTGCTCTACAGGTTTTGCGGGCCTTCTGAGCGGACCGCTTCCACTGCATGGCTGCGACTCAGCGGCTACGTACGTGAACCAGACCTACGAGCCTATGCATCGCGGGAATCATCGATGGCCCTGCGACTGCGCATCAACAACAATCGACGTGAAAGTGTTCAATGAGCTGACTGCAGAAAGTCTGACACGTGCCAGACGCCCGGTGATTAAGGTGCCTTACGTTCCATAAGTAACAACGTATTGGCCTTTCGCGACAACTGTGACTTCACATCACGTGGCTCACCGAGCTCCTTTAAAAGACCGAGCAACATCGCCTTTCGTCAGTGGGCAGGGCATCAGCAGTATCAGTAACATGTTCAGCAACCACTTCGGCTTTGCTCTACAGGTTTTGCGGGCCTTCTGAGCGGACCGCTTCCACTGCATGGCTGCGACTCAGCGGCTACGTACGTGAACCAGACCTACGAGCCTATGCATCGCGGGAATCATCGATGGCCCTGCGACTGCGCATCAACAACAATCGACGTGAAAGTGTTCAATGAGCTGACTGCAGAAAGTCTGACACGTGCCAGACGCCCGGTGATTAAGGTGCCTTACGTTCCATAAGTAACAACGTATTGGCCTTTCGCGACAACTGTGACTTCACATCACGTGGCTCACCGAGCTCCTTTAAAAGACCGAGCAACATCGCCTTTCGTCAGTGGGCAGGCAAGCAGCAGTATCAGCAACATGTTCAGCAACCACTTCTGCTTTGCTCTACAGGTTTTGCGGGCCTTCTGGGCGGACCGCTTCCACTGCATGGCTGCGACTCAGCGGCTACGTACGTGAACCAGACCTACGAGCCTATGCATCGCGGGAATCATCGATGGCCCTGCGACTGCGCATCAACAACAATCGACGTGAAAGTGTTCAATGAGCTGACTGCAGAAAGTCTGACACGTGCCAGATGCCCGGTGATTAAGGTGCCTTACGTTCCATAAGTAACAACGTATTGGCCTTTCGCGACAACTGTGACTTCACATCACGTGGCTCACCGAGCTCCTTTAAAAGACCGAGCAACATCGCCTTTCGTCAGTGGGCAGGCAGCAGCAGTATCAGCAACATGTTCAGCAACCACTTCTGCTTTGCTCTACAGGTTTTGCGGGCCTTCTGAGCGGACCGCTTCCACTGCATGGCTGCGACTCAGCGGCTACGTACGTGAACCAGACCTACGAGCCTATGCATCGCGGGAATCATCGATGGCCCTGCGACTGCGCATCAACGACAATCGACGTGAAAGTGTTCAATGAGCTGATTGCAGAAAGTCTGACCCGTGCCAGATGCCCGGTGATTAAGGTGCCTTACGTTCCATAAGTAACAACGTATTGGCCTTTCGCGACAACTGTGACTTCACATCACGTGGCTCACCGAGCTCCTTTAAAAGACCGAGCAACATCGCCTTTCGTCAGTGGGCAGGCAGCAGCAGTATCAGTAACATGTTCAGCAACCACTTCTGCTTTGCTCTACAGGTTTTGCGGGCCTTCTGAGCGGACCGCTTCCACTGCATGGCTGCGACTCAGCGGCTACGTACGTGAACCAGACCTACGAGCCTATGCATCGCGGGAATCATCGATGGCCCTGCGACTGCGCATCAACAACAATCGACGTGAAAGTGTTCAATGAGCTGACTGCAGAAAGTCTGACACGTGCCAGACGCCCGGTGATTAAGGTGCCTTACGTTCCATAAGTAACAACGTATTGGCCTTTCGCGACAACTGTGACTTCACATCACGTGGCTCACCGAGCTCCTTTAAAAGACCGAGCAACATCGCCTTTCGTCAGTGGGCAGGCAAGCAGCAGTATCAGCAACATGTTCAGCAACCACTTCTGCTTTGCTCTACAGGTTTTTGCGGGCCTTCTGAGCGGACCGCTTCCACTGCATGGCTGCGACTCAGCGGCTACGTACGTGAACCAGACCTACGAGCCTATGCATCGCGGGAATCATCGATGGCCCTGCGACTGCGCATCAACAACAATCGACGTGAAAGTGTTCAATGAGCTGACTGCAGAAAGTCTGACACGTGCCAGACTGCCCGGTGATTAAGGTGCCTTACGTTCCATAAGTAACAACGTATTGGCCTTTCGCGACAACTGTGACTTCACATCACGTGGCTCACCGAGCTCCTTTAAAAGACCGAGCAACATCGCCTTTCGTCAGTGGGCAGGCAAGCAGCAGTATCAGCAACATGTTCAGCAACCACTTCTGCTTTGCTCTACAGGTTTTGCGGGCCTTCTGAGCGGACCGCTTCCACTGCATGGCTGCGACTCAGCGGCTACGTACGTGAACCAGACCTACGAGCCTATGCATCGCGGGAATCATCGATGGCCCTGCGACTGCGCATCAACAACAATCGACGTGAAAGTGTTCAATGAGCTGACTGCAGAAAGTCTGACACGTGCCAGATGCCCGGTGATTAAGGTGCCTTACGTTCCATAAGTAACAACGTATTGGCCTTTCGCGACAACTGTGACTTCACATCACGTGGCTCACCGAGCTCCTTTAAAAGACCGAGCAACATCGCCTTTCGTCAGTGGGCAGGCAGCAGCAGTATCAGTAACATGTTCAGCAACCACTTCGGCTTTGCTCTACAGGTTTTTGCGGGCCTTCTGAGCGGACCGCTTCCACTGCATGGCTGCGACTCAGCGGCTACGTACGTGAACCAGACCTACGAGCCTATGCATCGCGGGAATCATCGATGGCCCTGCGACTGCGCATCAACAACAATCGACGTGAAAGTGTTCAATGAGCTGACTGCAGAAAGTCTGACACGTGCCAGAGCCCGGTGATTAAGGTGCCTTACGTTCCATAAGTAACAACGTATTGGCCTTTCGCGACAACTGTGACTTCACATCACGTGGCTCACCGAGCTCCTTTAAAAGACCGAGCAACATCGCCTTTCGTCAGTGGGCAGGCAGCAGCAGTATCAGTAACATGTTCAGCAACCACTTCTGCTTTGCTCTACAGGTTTTGCGGGCCTTCTGAGCGGACCGCTTCCACTGCATGGCTGCGACTCAGCGGCTACGTACGTGAACCAGACCTACGAGCCTATGCATCGCGGGAATCATCGATGGCCCTGCGACTGCGCATCAACAACAATCGACGTGAAAGTGTTCAATGAGCTGACTGCAGAAAGTCTGACACGTGCCAGACGCCCGGTGATTAAGGTGCCTTACGTTCCATAAGTAACAACGTATTGGCCTTTCGCGACAACTGTGACTTCACATCACGTGGCTCACCGAGCTCCTTTAAAAGACCGAGCAACATCGCCTTTCGTCAGTGGGCAGGCCAGCAGCAGTATCAGCAACATGTTAAGCAACGACTTCTGCTTTGCTCTACAGGTTCTTGCGGGCCTTCTGAGCGGACCGCTTCCACTGCATGGCTGCGACTCAGCGGCTACGTACGTGAACCAGACCTACGAGCCTATGCATCGCGGGAATGATCGATGGCCCTGTGACTGCGCATCAACAACAATCGACGTGAAAGTGTTCAATGAGCTGACTGCAGAAAGTCTGACACGTGCCAGATGCGCGGTGATTAAGGTGCCTTACGTTCAATAAGTAACAACGTATTGGCCTTTCGCGACAACTGTGACTTCACATCACGTGGCTCACCGAGCTCCTTTAAAAGACCGAGCAACATCGCCTTTCGTCAGTGGGCAGGCCAGCAGCAGTATCAGCAACATGTTCAACAACCACTTCTGCTTTGCTCTACAGGTTAGTAAAAACGTTCCTATGTACTGTTACCGTAACGATGACCAATTTTTGTTGCTGCTGCCCTGCCCACAGTGTATCAAATGTATTTTTACAAACATTGCGTTACTGCCCACTAACCTACTTCTTTCGGGCCACATTGAGACAAACCCAGGACCTTCTGAGAAGGAGCTGCTATCAGAGCTACTAGACGGCCAAAAGAAGGTCCAAGGAACTATTGAAGGAATTGTCGTTACACAGAATGAAATCAAAGAGCAAATATCGACACTAAGCAGTAGAATAGAATATATTGAACAACAGTTATCCAGTTTGGGCTCACTGCCGAAACAAGTGAGTGAAATCAAAAAAACAATTACAGAGTGAATTACAGAATTACAGAGTTACAATTACAGAGTCAATGACAGTCAATTATCATTTCTCACGAATAAGGTGGATGAATTAGAAAACCGAAGCCGTCGCAATAACCTCATTGTCTATGGTTTAGAAGAGTCGGGAATGGAGACGTTTGAAGAACTCGAGAAGAAGATAAAGGACGACTTAATAACAAAGAAGATGGGTATCACGCCTACAGGTATTGAAAGACGTCATAGGCTTGGCCGTAAATCCAATGGGGAAATCTAGGCCGGTTATTATAAAATTTCTTGACTGTCGGGAAAAGACGTCCATGTTACATGCATCGCACAAACTAAAAGGTTCGTCGTTGTCGTTATCTGAATACTTTTCAAAGCGCGTTCGTGAGGTGCGTAAACGTTTGTGGGACAGTGCAGCGGAAGAAAAAGCAAACGGCGCTAAAGTAAAGCTGGTCTTCGATAAAATTAGCATAGATGGTGTTCTGTATGCCTGGGATGCAGAGAAAAGAGAGCGCAACAGATTGACCAAAAAGAAAAATAAATAACAGAAATAACATGAGACTACGTCCTTGATAGTCCAATTAATAAGGCAACCGAGCTTGAGGGGCTTCTTTCTAACAACTGTGACATTGCTCTACTGACTGAAACTTGGTTACATGATGAAATTTTTGACAGCGAATTCGTGCCTACTGGGTACAATGCACTCCGGAAAGATCGCATTGGTAGAGGTGGTGGCGTCTGTATTATCTACAAAAAATCATTGCGAGTTTTCAGGATGCCTGATGTGTCAAATGTCGAGTGCATTTTTAGTAAAGCTTATTGTGGTCGAATCAGGTACATAATAGGCGTGATGTACAGCCCCCCTTCCTCTTGTCAGTTTTCGATGATTTAAAAGTTTACATGAACACGTATATTAAACCTGGCGATTGGATAATTCTTGCTGGCGATTTGAACTTGCCTAATATCGACTGGTCCGCAATGTCACTCGTAAACCATAACGACAAAACAGGCGATGCTATGTTGGATATAGCATTTGCATTTGATTTATCTCAAGTTGTTGGCGAGTACACTAGGATACACGACAGTATATCTATACTAGACCTTTTCTTCGTGAGCGGATCTATTCGTAATAAATCAAAATGCGAAATTGTCACGGGAATCTCCGATCACCAGGCCGTACTCCTTACCCTATATGATACTGCTATCGACAAAAATCGTAAACATTCTCGTTTTCCTAACTTCTGACGTGCAGATGACACATCAATAATCGATGTCTTATCCTTTCATTTCGATAGTTTTTCAATGTCAACAGCAAATGTAGACGATTTGTGGATATCATTCAAAGATCTGGTATTCGTATGCATTGATCGTTTTGTGCCAACCATTATTAAAAAGGTAAAACGTGAGAATCCCTGGATTTCTCGTACTTCATACAAATGCGCATAAAATTAAAACGATTGAAAAAGAAAAAGCAAGCAGTTAGACGTCCTAGGTGTCTGCAAGAAAAAAATTCTGTTCTTACCGTTCAATTAAAAACTCAAATAGCACTCGATAAAGAAAAAATATTTTGGCAACTTGTTGCCTAACTTTATTTCAAACTTCACCAGAGAAAGTCTGGCGCACAACCTCTCCGGTATCCAGAGATTGTCATGCGTTTGAAGTCAACGGCACTCTAACCCATGACGAAAAAGAAATATCATCTGCTTTTAACGAATGCTTCAAATCTGTTTTCACTAATGATAATGGCATACTGCCAACTTTCGAAACATGTTTCCCTCCGATGCCTGATCTTGTCATCAGTGAGCAAGGTATCATTAAAATGCTTTTGAATCTAGATACCAAGAAGTCCCCCGGACCCGATAAAATACCAAATGCATTCGTAACTAGGTATGCAGAGTGGGTAGCCAAGTACTTGTTTATATTATTTTCAAGATCTCTAAACGAAGGACAGGTTCCGAACGACTGGAGGAGGGCCAGAGTTCAACCAGTTCATAAAAACGGTAAGAAACAGTGCATCAATAATTACAGACCAATCTCAATAGCATCGACAGCTTGCAAAATTATGGAGCACATAATACATACCCACATCTCTGATTTTCTTGTAAAACATGATTTTATTACAAATCTTCAGCACGGATTCCGGAAAGGTTATTCTACTTGCACTCAATTAGTCCAAACTGTACATGACTTTGCTAATTCTATTATTAACGGAAACAAAACAGATGCCATTTTTATGGATTTCGTAAAAGCATTTGATAAAGTTTCTCACAAAAAGCTGCTTTCCAAAATTAATAGCATAATAAACAATGACAAGATTACTAATTGGATTTCAACATACTTGAATAACCGTCAACAATATGTCACTTTTCGTAATCATTCATCTCAGTCTCTTTCTGTTGACTCTGGAGTCCCTCAGGGTTCTGTGCTTGGGCCACTTCTCTTTATCATTTATATAAATGACATCGTAAAAGACATTCCAGTTCGTATTAAATTATACGCTGATGACTACGTGCTCTACTCCAAAATGGAAACTTTATCCGATCAAAAAACACTGAACGAGGCCTTCCAAAAGATTATTGAATAGTGTGATGCCAGGCAGATGCCGATAAATTTTCAAAAAACCATTTACATGAGAATAACTCGCAAAAGAAATCCCCTGATATTCCAATATTCTTTTGCTGACAATATCTTCTCCGAAGTTGCACAATACAAATATCTAGGATTATGGATTACTAACGACCTTGACTGGACTAAGCACATTGATCAGGTGATAAGCAATGCTAACCGTAAACTTTTTTTCTAAGGCGAGCATTAAAACTCTCCACACCCAGAGACCGGCTTCAAGCTTACAAATCGGTTGTCCTTCCAATATTAGATTATGCGGCGATAATTTGGGATCCATTTACCAAAACGAACATTAATAAAATTGAAAACATACAAAAGAAAGCAGTTCGTTTTGTTTGCAATAACTATGGACGCACACCAGTAACTGATCTGTTAAATAGGGCTGGTTTGACATCTGTATCCGAAGGAAATCGCGTTTCCCGACTTAAGTTCTTATACCAAATGATCAAAGGTCATTTCAACATTAATATTGAGGGACTAATATCCTTTTCCTCAGGTTACACATCAAGACAACGTCATAATCTGACAATCACCCCTTTTCGTCAGCGTAATATCTGCTTTAAATATTAATTTTTTCCAAGAACCGTAACGGAATGGAATCGGCTTATTAATGGTCAAGTACTACATAACTCTCTGACCTCATTCACCAGCAGCCTCAGTGGCCATTAACATTTATTTTCTGATGTATTCATTCCCTGCTGCCCATATAATTACTAATTTCTTATTGTTATCAACTTTATGCCCCTTATATTTTGTAATAATATATTCACTCAATATTTATGTGTTCCTAAATAATTAAGATATGACATGAACCTTGCTGTACTCCTATGTTGCACTGCCATCATTGAACTTTTTTTGTCTTCAATGCTGATCCATTTTGTTTGTTTTAAATCATTTGCGGCCTTTGTTGTCTGTGGCTTTGTTTGTAAATATTTGATCCGTGCTTGTATCTGTACGCCTACCCTGCGAAAATCCCTTCCTGGGATTGCAGTATCAATAAATAAATAAATTAACCTTTGTTCCTAATTATGACGTGCTTTTTTCAGAAGAATGGCTTACAACACATGCGACAATGCGCTTATGGATGTGAAACTCTGCACTTTAAATAATGTTGGCACAACCTCTCATTAAGGCAGGCACCAGTCTGACGAATGTACAGTTTTCCACAGGATAGTGGAATGTTATACGCCACCGGCAACAAAACGACTGTCATGGCTTACGCAGCACAGCTTTCTCCCTGACTGTCCTAACTATTTTTTTTGCGCCGTGGCACAGGCATTTTAGACGTTGCCCACAGATGAAAAATAGGCACAACGTGCGCATGTGTTTTTTCAGCTCGGGGCACGTTTCGTGCTTCTGTGGAAAAAAGGGGCAGGACACCCAGGAAAAAACCTATGCTCTGCCCACAGGAAAGACCTGTGTCTACCGGATGGTGTATAACATTCGACTATACCTTAAAAATATGCAATGGTTAGACTGGCACCTGCCGTAGTGAGAGGTTACGCCAAACAATGTTTAAAGAGAATGCTTCGTCACATTTGTCAGTGCATTGTCAGTTATGTGGCTGTAAGCTCTTTCTGAAAAAAGACGTCATAATCAGACAATAGACCAAGCCATGTGAAATCATCAACGTCCTCCACAGAACAAAACTTGAGTTTTGCATTTGTTCCTCCCATCACTGCCTGAAGGCGAAGTCAGTGTCTGAGAGAAATTTTGCCTAAATTATATTGCATACGCATGCGATAGGCTTTTGGCATTTATTCCTTGCACATAGCAATAAACTCTCAGCTGTTAGATCAGCACTTGTCCCTGCGTGCTTCTTTTCTCTCCATGGTCATGCCTTTTGTGCGGCCATCACAATGAACTTGAACTCGCTGAATTTTACACCCTTTAGCTTAAGATTCGTGTCCTACGTCTTATTACTGAACCTTTAGGCTAGTGGATGCCTAATTTACTAAGAACCCTTGAAGAGCCAATAAATCCTCTTACAAGGCCAGTTTAATTATAAAATATCTCTCAAGTATCACCAATGCTATTAACATTGGAGAGATTCAAGCATTTCGGTATGTAAGGTTATACTATACAGAAATTGAGCGAAAAATTCAGCATCTTATACATTTTTAAGTACACAGCATGTGTATTCTTTCAAAATTCATCTATGTTTTTTTTTAAACTTACCAGTGAAACGAAAATTGCATCACATGCCTTAGTCCATGCAGAAGCTTTGCGATCAGCATAACATTAAGCACTGTTCAGATATATGCATTAGATATTTAAAAAGTTGCTTGTTACCTTGAATTTCAGATGTTCAAGATCTATGCACAGTGGCTTCACAGTATACAGGAGCAATTCAATACTGCATAGTCACTTTCAATGAAAGTGCTTTCTTGCAAGTTCCACATGTTTGCCTTTGTTGTTTCTTAGAGCTTTATGTGGTATATGCCTGAGTATTACGGCAAATGCATAGAGTGATTATGTCCAAAACACCTGTCAACCATTCCACTGGGGTGGAGATGGAATACCAGCGAAGCTGTACTATGGTGGGAATTATCTATTTCAAGTTATTGCTATTAAGATGTGATGGTGTAATTGGTTATTTGAACTATTAAAGAATGAGATATGTATATGATCCGGTGGTGTTCATTTATTTAGTAACCACAGGGACCATGGCCTTATAGTCGTTACGGTACACCGCCATAGGGTGTACGGCAAAGGCTGGCACGTTCTTCATTAACACGTCACCAACGCCGCGCGCGTTCGGTGCGAACGCGGGCAAAACGCCGACGCCGGCGACAAGTTGTGCGCGTTGTTTGTGTGACCGCACACAACCGCTGTCAAAACGCTGTTAAGGGAGAGGCGGGCGAGAGCCCAGAGAGAGTCGGAGGCACAGGCGGTAGAGGCCGGCAGGGCTGTGCGCATGCGCCGCAGTGGGAGAGCGGGCACGCACAGTCTAGGGTGCCTCGATGCCCTCCTCGCCCACCGCTCCCCTTCCACTGGGAAGTCGCGTTTGCTCTCAGCCGTGCGTTCGCTCCCCGTGAAAGCGCTCGTCCCTGGCCTCGCGTGCTTTCATTCACACATAAGGCCCGTTTCACATGGTACGAATTTGACTGCGTTTTCGCACTTGCGAATTCGCAGCTGCGGCAAATGGGCCGTCCGACCCATCGTGCGTGCAATTTTTCGATGTTCGCAGTGCTGAACTTCTCTGCGAAAACGCACATGCGGCAAGTAGGGGAACAAATCACAATGTGGCTCGTAGACACGTCATTGTGGCCTACGGTCTTAATTTTTGGTTTGATAAAGTAACGCAGTCGAACCCAAACTACTTTCACGAAAACAGTTTCTAAGTTGTTTACTTTGTTTTACTTTGTTTTCAGCTTCTAAGTTCTAGTTTCTAGTTAGACAGTTTCTGAGTTACACTGTTTTAATTTGTTTTCACGGGAGCGAACTGACGCCAAGACTAAAGCCCGTTTCACATGGTGCGATCTTGCAGTGCGTTTTCGCAGTTACGATTTCCGCAGATGCGAAATTCGCAATCCCGTTTCACATGGATCTACGGCAGCTGCGTTTTATTGCGATAGCAATTATATGGACACTCAAAAGCAGATTTCTGCCGTCGGCGTCGCCGTCGCCGTCGGCGTCGCCGTCGCCGTCGCCGTGAGGTTCCGTATGACGTCATTTGGAGATGAAATCGTCGCCGCGCGCCGAACGCTGTATGTGCGAGTGAAAGGGCGCGAGGGGCGCGTCTTTCACGGGGAGTGAACGCACGGCGGAGAACAAACGCGCGTTCTGCGCCGTGCTCGCTTAAGGGCTGCAGAAGTAGGCGTCTCTTTTCTCCTTTACAATCACCATATATGTAGAGCAAACGCGCCTTCTTCGGACGCGCGAGAGGCCGTGGGGGAGGGGGAGGGAAGGGAGGCGACGTTTAGCTGCGGCACCAAGTGCCTATTTATATCAGAGGCTCCAGCAACAGTCACCAACGCCGCGCGCATTTTGAGCTAACGCGGGCAAAACGCCGATGGCGTCGACAACAGTTCTGCGTGTTGTTGCTACCAAAGCCGCTCACCTTACTTCGTATGACATTGCTGTGTTGCTATCGCATTCATTGCTTCGCCCTTAGGGCGAAACTGGGACATTTTTTTCGCACACTCGTTAAGCATTCTGACTGGCGATTACGTATGAGCGAGCCGCCTCCTATTGGTCGTCTGTTTCCACCGCTACAGTGGCTACCACCGCATCTGCGCCTTTCACAGAGAAGTTCAGCACGCCGAACATCGAAAAAACGCACGCACGAAGGGTCCGGCTGCCTATTTTCCGCAGCTGCGAATTCGCACGTGCGAATTCGCAGACAAAATCGCAACATGTGAAACGGGCTTAATGCAGTCCTCCGCTAGACTCTCGCAAATGCGAAAATCGCAGCTGCCGCGCTCGGTACATGTGAAGCAGCAATGCGAATTTCGCATCTGCGGAAATCGCAGCTGCGAAAAACGCGCTGTAAAATCGCACAATGAAAAACGGGCTTAAGTCGTGTTTGCTCTCCGCCGTACGTTCGCTCCCCGTGAAAGCCCGCATCCCTCGCCATCGCGCGCTTTCACTCACACATGCTGAATACGGCCAATGAGGGGTTTTTTCTATTGCCGAACGCGACCATCGAAGAGTGAGCCCTTAGCAGCTTCGCTGCAAAACATTTGTCGCAGTTTCACCCAAAAGGCGAAGCACCAATTGCAATAGCAAATTAGTAGAAAGCTATACGGAGTAAGGATAGTAGTTTTATCAGCTGTATAAACTTGGACATGCAGCAGCATTAGCAACGCGCAGAACTGTTGTCGACGCCGTCGGCGTTTTGCCCGCGCTCTCACCGAACGCGCGCGGCGTTTTTATATAAATACGTATTTGGTGCCGCAGCTAAACGTCGCGTCCCCTCCCTCCCTCCCTCCTGTCCCCCCACAGCGTTTCGCGCGACGGAAAAAGTTGCGTGTGTTCCCTATATATGGAAAGGAGGAAAGAGACGCTTAATTCTGCAGCCCTTCAGGGAGCACGGCGCAGAACGCGCGTTTGCTGTCCGACGTGCGTTCGCTCCCCGTGAAAGCACGCGTCCCTCGGGCCTTTTCACTCGCACATACAGCGTCCGCAGCGCGGCGACGATTTCATCGCCATTGACGTCATACGGAACCTCACGGCGACGACGACGGTGACGCCGACGGCAGAAATATGCTTTGGAGTGTCCATATAATTGCTATCGCAATAAAAACTGCCAGCCCTTCCACTGGGGTGGAGATGGAACACCAGCGAAGCTGTAGTATGGTGGGAATGATGTATTTCCAATTATGCCTATTAAGATGTGATGGTTTAATTGGTTATTTGAACTATTAAAGAATGAGAAATATATATATATATATATATATATATATATATATATATATATATAGTCCGGTGGTTTGCATTTCATTTCGCACCGCCATAGGGCGTACGGCAAAGATTGGCACGTTCTTCATAAACACGTCACCAACGCCTCGCACTGGACGACGACGCTGGAACGCAATCATATGGTTCGCATAAATGCATGCTTTGCAAGCGTAGCCGTATAGCCTATTGATAACGCTTAGACAAAATGGCTCAATGTACAAGCAAAACAGTAGAGACGAGAGGGGACATCCCTGGCGTACAGAACGGTGCACTTTGATGCGTTCTCCCACTATTTTATTAACAATACTCCGTGTTGTGCAACCTCTGTACGCCATGGCAACAGCGTCTCTTATAACAGAACCAACGTTTACATGCTGCAAAATACACAGGAGTACATTGTGAGGCACTCTATCAAAAGCTTTTTTGAATCAAGTTGTATCATTGCGATTCCTTCGCCTGTAGCATCACAACATTCGAGCACGCACCTGGCCTGGTAATCTTCGTTATTGTTGTGTGACCCTTAATTCCACTCGTTTGATGTTCTCCAACCAATTCGTTTATGACCATTTGCAATCTTTTAGCCAATACCTTCATATAACTTTTGTAATCGACATTTGTAAGAGCTATTGGTCTTTATGAAGAAACATGTCTCAGGAGCCTAGCGTCCTTTGTTTTGGCAATCAAGACAGTATGTGAAGTTAGGAATGACGACACAGGATACCTACGTCATAAGCGTTATTAAATAATGAAGTCAAAACAGTAGCAACGCTATGTTTGATTGATTTATAAAACGCTGCTGTCAGTTGTTTTGCTACGGTTAAGCTCATCAATTGCCATTTTCCCTTCTTCGATCGAGATAGGCATTTCCAATAGCTCTTTAGCGACATCATCTATACTTGGTATTGAATGCAAAAATTCATTTTTAAGCGCTTCAATATAGCTTGAGCTATGAGCAAAGATGTTACTATAATAATGGTTAAAAGCTCGTTGAATGTCGTTGAATGGCAAGAGTAATCTACGCAGATTACTCCTTGCCATTCAATTTCCGAAATTTGGTTTATATGGGCACATTTTTTCTCTATGCCAAAGACTCGATTGATCGGTGTCTCACCGGCCACCATTCGTTCAGCCCTTGCTCTCAATAATGCTCCACGGTAAAGGTCCTCATCAATTGCTTCTAGCTTTTGCTTCATGGCTAGAATGTAGTCTTTAAACATCCCTGGTTGTTGGCATTCTTCAGCTATTAGGATGTGCAAACACTCATGAAGAGCTTTTTCTTCTTTCCTTTTTTCGTGCTGCATTCTACTCGCAGATTCGAGTGCTTTTAATTGTACCCTTGTTTGAACAGGTTCCACTGTTCCCTCAGAGAAGACTCGTCGATGGTGAGCAATTTTTGAACAGCTTCATTGATATGCGCTGCAAAAACCTCATCATGCAGTAGTTTGTCATTAAACTTCCAATTTTCCCATTTCAATTCGCTTCTTTCTTTCAATTTACCACTATCGAATTTAACGAGACTGTGGTGAGCAAAAGAAACGTGTGCTACTCGGTACTCGGTGCAGAAAGCTAACAACTCTGCTGATGCATGCGCTCGGTCTAGTCGAACATGGCTAAATCCTTGAAAGTGCGTGAATGGCGCGCATGCATCTAATCCCAAACACTCTCCCACTTTCTCCAAGACACGTTCTTCAATGATTTGACCAATAATGTCTGAACTGCCGTCTCTGTAGGGAGTAGGACTGGTTTTGTTACGTGCTGACAGTACGCAGTTAAAGTCCCCAAGTGCTATTGTAAATCTATCTGTTTTAAGATGTTGTTCTAGACTTCGAAAAAATAAATCTCGTTCATTAGAATTTGATGGCGCGTAAATGCACAGAAACCGCAATTTGCAATCAAGTAGAGCAAAATCACAAATTATGAGGCGACCAGGATCATCAGATTTAGCGGATTCAACACTACCTCCCAAATATCGGCGTATTAGCAAGAGACTTCCTCCCGACAAACCTATTGCATAGCTTACACAAACATCATAAGTTCTGGCAAACCTCCGCACCATGCTGTTTGTCTGATCCCGTAATTCTATTTTGGTTTCCTGCAGGGCAAGTACATCCAGCTCGTGCTCTGTTATCAATCTTAAAGTTGATTCTGCCCCCTGTTGGAGGAAAGCCCACATATATTTAGCGTTGCTACACGAATGTTATTGTTGATAGCCATTATAATATTATAATTATGATGCACATTATAATGTACCTTTCGTGTCGTATTTTACAAAATCATTTCTTCCTCGAATACCCCTGTGGCGTGTCTCGCAAAAAACTGTACAGAGACTTTATGTGATGTATTTCTTCCCACTCCCCTGTATAGAACCCAATACAATGATGGTCCAGGTGAAGACATCTTAAAAAGGGTAAAAAACATGCCTGTTAGGGGCGGTGTCAAAAACTTCTTTTTCAAACTGCATACTAATACGCTAGAAGTAAAGACATATAGGGAAGAAAAAGGAAAGTTCGCACTTGGGGCGCTCACTTTTATTTGTAGGAAACCTGAGGCAATTGAACACGTTTTCCTAGATTGTTGCTGAGGTTACTTTTGGGACGTCCTTCAAACAACTTTAAAAAAGACTTACCAATCGATAGCTACGGTATTGGATTTTTACCGGTCAATAACGACGAAGGCATTCCA
Organism: Dermacentor silvarum; assembly: GCF_013339745.2. NCBI lineage: Eukaryota > Metazoa > Arthropoda > Arachnida > Ixodida > Ixodidae > Dermacentor > Dermacentor silvarum. The sequence continues at coordinate 3,168,434 of NC_051162.1, read as the reverse complement.
TTCGACATGATAATGCTCCTGGGCCTACATAGTATTTGGTTGTCAATAATGGCCAATAGTCATGCAGATCTTGACGCGAGGCCAATAAGGAGTTACTTTCGTGAATATGTAAGCAGAATGGTTCAAGTGTATAAATTTCAAGAACCCGAACCAGACTGGCTTCCTAGGTTAGAAGGGCTAATGTATATGCCCGAGTTTTGATTGTTTCCCTTTTCAGCCCTTGATGGGCTGGTATGATTGTACACCGTACTTCGGTGTGAATTGAATAAAGGCCGTAAAGAACGAGTAAGCTGTATAGCCTAGTTGCCACGACGCTCGCCTTGGGATTGTGTGTACGCGGGATCGAATCCCGCCTACGGCAGAAAGTTTATTTTGTTTTCTTTCTTGCTAGTTTCTTGATACGCACCACAAATTACGGCTTGCTTCACAAATTACGGCAGTTTCGCTGTTAAAAAACCGGCAGCGCATGCCTTTTATGTTAAATCTTCTCAGACTGTGATTGAGTCGCCAGTTCCCTTGCGCCTGGTCGCAAGATACGCATTTGGTGCCGCAGTTAAACGTCGCCTCCCCTACTTCCTTTTCGCGCAACGAAAGAAGTTTCGTTTGCTCTCTGCCGTGCGTTTACTGCCCGTGAAAGCGCGCGTCCCTCCCGCGCTTTTACTTGACAGTTTTCTTTTCTACACACGGACACGACCATCGCAGATTGAGCCCTCAACAACTTCGCTGTAAAAGCTCACTGCATATATCAAATCGAATACTTCGTGCCTTTTTATTTAAGGACAAGCGAGTGCATTTACAGTGCCCTTCCAGTGCATTTACATGAAGCTAACAGATATGAAGGAAAGCATAGGGAAAATTATTTGCAGTTTTAATTGAAGTGTACAAATGATAAGTTAATAACAAAGTGGACGAAAAAAGAACTTCAGCCATTGGGAGTCTAACTCACTACCTCCGCATTAGGCGTGCGTTGCACTACCTAATCTGCTATGGTGGCGCCTGTTCCCACGTCCAAGAATGTGGACATGGGAATACTACTGAGAACTAAGGCCTTTTTGTATTTTAGCAGCATTTCTGCAGTTTTCTTATCTATCATGGAAGAAGGCAAGGGGACAATTTTTATCATGACAATAGTTTTACATATTTCCTTAACTGCAGAGGAAATTATGGACCAAATCCTTAATTCCAGTGTTGCAAGCTTAGGCAAGTCTGAGCAAGACAAATTTAGTTTTGCTGTTCTTGGACACAATATGAAAACAAAGCACGGCCTCAATGAAATGGTAAATTTGCAAAAAGGCTCTCTTGAAATGCCACAGGAATGAGGGCCACTTTCATGTTGTTCTTTTGGTGTTATACCATACTGAACTTCCAACTGTTGCTCAGTTCGACTGGTATAATTCGCAATTTCGACACCAAGACGGGCTTACAACTGAAAGCAGCACATAGAGCAGCCATCCATAACGTACGTTTCTTGCGCCTTGCCCCACACAATTTGCTGTCCACATCCAGTAGAGGCATCAGGTCCTTTTTCTTGGAACCCAAGGAATCACTTATGGCTAGGCTGATCATCTGCTGGAACCCCTGCTGCATGACTTTCATTTCATCTTTGTTGATTAGGAAATTCAAATCCTGAAGAAACTGTAAGAATGAAAAAGCGCCATACATATATAAACATTATATGTACTAGTGCTTATGCAGTAAAACAAGCACTAATAGAGATTTGGCGAACGAAAAAAAATGCAGATATTGAAGAGACATAAAAAGAAAACATTTAACATATAAGTGTTCCGAAATGGAGACGCACTTTTGACAACAAAGCACACTGAAGAATACACCAGTACCCATTTCAGCAACACCACCACCGGTGGAGGCGATGGCGGTGTTGCTGGTGGTGGTGGTGGCGCGCAACTTCGCGGTCGTCGATTGGCGCGTTGATCGTGCTGCGGGCAGTGTGCCGGCCGAACTGCCATCTACTTTGGACACCTCTCGCACAGCAGATGTTCTACGGCGCTAGAGGCCGGTTCGCCGTCGGTATATTTGCCGCAAGCGTGGACGTGCCTTAACCGGAAATGGACAGCGTTTTGAGAACCGCGTTGGCGATGACGTATGTCACGTGACCTTTGGAGACCAGCCGACGAGGAGAGTAGCGAAGGAAAGAGCGAAACGAGCGAGGGCCGTGTTTCGATCAACAAACGCGTGTAACTCCGCTATTACGGCACCATTTCGAAAAATTCGCGCGGCTACGTGTTCGCTGTAGACTCGTGCACAACTGCAGCACCACAGCTAAATTTCGACTTCTGGGTGGTTTAAGGGCCCTAAAGTTCGGTTCAGTTTATTTTCCTTAAAGACCCCTGACTGCAGGGGTATTACATAAGGGGTGAGTACAAGATTCGACTTTACGCTCGTTCAAGTAACATATGCACACACATATATGTATACATATACATATTGAAGTACATGCGCACATGTATACACACACTAACGCTTACATATGTACATATACATAGACGCATGTAAATACAAACAACATATATATGAAAATAGAAGTACAACGTAGTTGCAGATGGTCAGTGACCTGTTGTAAAAATACGGATGGTCAGATTATTTCGACAATGGCAGGAGGGAGGCCGTTCCAGTCTGCCGCCATGCGGTGAAAAAACGAGGCTAAAAATGTAGATGTTCGTGAACGTGGCCGTGAAACCAGTTGCGAGTGGCTGGTCCGGTATGGTATGCGCGATGCGGGCGTGATATAAGGTGCTTGGTGAAGGATAGGACTGTAAAGGAATTTGTGGCAAAGACAGAGGGAAGCGATGCGCCGACGTAAAGCGAGGTCTAGAAGCCCAGATAGTAATTTCAGTGACGTGACGCTGATGTCGTATGAATATGAAGAATGGGTGAATCGAGCGGCGCGGTTTTGTACAGTTTCAAGAGCATCGATCAGATATGCTTGAGGCGGATTCCAGACTGCGGAGGCGTAATCAAGTTTCGGTCACACAAGTGATGTGTAAGCAAGTAATCTTACGTGATTTGGAGCGTTCCGCAAATGACGTTTTAAAAAACCTAAAGTTTTGTTAGAAGCTGAAATGATGTTATGCACGTGCGTACGCCAAATCAGATCGTTGGACACAGTGACACCGAGGTATTTATGAGTGTTAGTTGATTCTAGAACCAAATTATTAAGTGTGTACGCAAACCTCCGAGGATTATGGCTGCGGGTGAATGACATGCTTTTGCATTTGTTAACGTTTAATGTCATTAACCAAGTGGTACACCATTCTGAAATGTTAGCAAGGTCACTCTGTAGGATTAACTGATCCGGAGTGTTCATTACGGCGCGGTAGATAACACAGTCATCGACGAACATGCGTATATTACAGGATACATGCAAACGTAAGTTAAGGTAAGGTTAAGAAGAAAGAACGATGTACAAGCGCACTCGCCGTCTTCCGTCACAATAAAAGCACCGAGGAGCGTAATTAGTGTACTGGCAGGTGTACTCACATTTATGAACACTGCCAAGAAAAGCAGTTGCCCTGATGAAGGCAAGCTCTCTTGTCGAAACGTTTGCACCAACCTGTTCGACCACTGTTATATCACCACAACACTTTCGTGCATTGGGGTGAAGCATACCGATAGGGGGAAGGGTTCACGTGAATCAGGAGTGTGGGGTTTCAGTCAGCGACGAACCCTACAAGTCTCAACATTCTAGTCTCAACAAAGCATATTTTCGTGGAAAGATGATGTTTCGACAACTTTTGTTGGCTAAATCTTTACATGCCAAGTTAGCTCTTGTCACTATCAATATGTTTTACCGCAATACTGAAGGAGCCTCACTGCAGGACACGTCCACCGTAGTTTGCCGAAACCCTATGCGATAGGTTCACCCTTGCCGCTATTAGTATGCTTCACTGCAAAACACATTGTGTATTACGGTGAAACATACTAAAGCACATTTGTAGTTCAGAATGCAAGGACCCTTGCCCTTTCGCTTTTGTGATAACATGACATTCATTATAATAACATATTCATTGCTAAACATCCACGTTGAAATTCAGACATGGACATTGATGGCAGCATGTGTGATGTTTATCCTTTGCTTTGTTGTTTACCTGTCATACTGCTAATAAATTTTCCTGTAGTTTGTAAGGTGCTTGAGAACATCACATCGCAAGGAGTAACTGTGTAACTAGTGGCCTTGTCATGTTCAAAACCAGGCTCTTCTCAAGAGAGGTTCGGGTTAAGTACCTATGAAATTTTTTAGAGAGATAGCTTTCTGAGAAGAAATCAGATGCCAAAAACAGACCTGTGGTATCCTGGGTACGAATATTTAACAGTGGAAAGGATACAAAATACATTATATTTCTTGTCTGAAACCAAGAAGTAACCGAAATATGTAAAATATATTAATTAGCATCCATGAACAACTGCAAGCGGTGTGAACACCTAGACCCAAAACGCCCTTCTCTTGCTGAAGTCCATGCAGGCTATCAGCTGCTTTGTTGAAGCCTCTGGTTAATTCTCAGTGGTAGTAACTTTCGTCCACCTTTTGCTCAAGGTGGCTCTAGAGATAATTGAGTGATTAGCAATTGCAACTGGACTGCAGCCTCAGCTTGGGAGACATTTTGTAAAACTAACCTACACATAGCATTACCAGTTTGAGCAGAGACCTGTTTATATATGTCTCACTTTTAGCATCTAGATTTTTTACCATGAATTCAGAAAAATCTCCAACACATTCAGTTTCTAGATTTGAAATGCTGTAGAAGTTGTTTTCGTGTTCACTGTGGTTGCGCTTGGCTTCTATCTAAATGGGAGACCACTTCTGCATAGCGCATGACGGATCATTCTTATTTACGTGCCTTCCTTTTATTTATCTTACTTACAATCAAGAGTAAACCTATATAGCACATGAATGTGCTATGCGTGAACTTAACGTGGGGATCATCAGTGGGCTCCATGCTACAGTTGTACCGAGCACTTTTTATCGGCTTCCTACGCTATAGCTCTCCCGTGCTTACTAAAACATGCAAATCAAATCTTCGAGCCCTTCAGAGCGTGCAAGCACAGGCATTACGTGTTTGCCTCGGCCTTCCGCGGAGCGCCTCAACAGCAGGAACCGTTATAACGGCTCAAGACCATCCGATAACAACTTACACGACCATCGACACGCTTAGGGCCCATATTCGCCACGTTTCACGGATGCAATCAAGCTCTCTTGCCTCCCTGCCAGAACGACGACCACAGGCGTCATTCTCCAACGTGGTCAGCATTAATCGTGCCTCCCTTCCATCGGGGTTCACACCCTCGACACGTTCACCCTCAGCGTTGTGGTGTTTAAAACAACCTGAAGTGCGCCTTTACGTTCCAGGAATAAGAAAAAAGACGGACCTGCCTACCTTGGCCTTGAAGCAAGTAGCTCTCGATTGCTTGCACACTTTCTACTCTGACCGAATCCACATATATACGGATGGCTCTTCCCCTCAGACCAGCTCCACCGGCGCAGTGGTTATACCATCACGATCAATGAGGATCACATACAAGACTTCTCACGTGATATCATCGACCGCTTGGGAGCTTGTTGCCCTCCGAGGTGCCATTGATTACATTAACAACCAACCGGCTAATCGGTGGGCAATAGTATGTGATTCAAAGGCGGCCCTACAATGTCTTTTGTCAGCTCTTCGTCGCGGGTCCTACGAACTACTCGTCTCGGAGATACGAGAAATGCACCACCATACGATCGCAAAAGGACACGACGTCATGTTTCAGTGGCTGCCGGGTCATTTCGGTATTTCCGGCAACGACATCGCCGACGAAGCTGCTAGGAAAGCACGCGAAGGAGCAAATCTTGTTTCTGTGCCTTTATCGAGGACTGACGCAGCCCAACACCTAAGCAAGCTAGCGCACAGCATGACATTGGAGAAGTGGCATACAACTGAATTCACCCAGCATTGGTTGCATTCTCTCGACCCATCTATGCAGCTGCGGCTGTTGCCTGGATTTCCGCGAAATGAGGAAAGAATGCTGTGCCGCTTACGCTTGGGTGTTCCATTCACCAATGCTTACACGTGTTTGATGGGAATGGCTGATAGCGCCGAGTGTAATGCCTGCGGTGTCGATCAGACTATAGAGCACCTACTATGCTACTGCCCATCTTTTCAAAACGAAAGACATGACCTCTGCAACGTTCTCAATAGGTTCGATAGAAGACCGTTCACCTTGAGGAAGATCTTGGGACCATGGCCTGGAATATCACAGCAGCAAAAGGCCACAAAAGCGCTGCTGCGATTTTTGAAAACTACAGGACTGAGTGACCGTCTATGATCCGGACTGATTGATCATCAGTGATAGAACAGAGATCTGTTGCAACGTCGGCGATATCAACAGCGGACTTTCTATTCTTCTCTTATCTCTCTCTCCCCTTTTCCCTTCCCCCAGTGTAGCGTAGCCAACTGGGCTCAGTCCTGATTAACCTCCCTGGATTTCATTAAATCATTTTCTCTCTCTCTCTCTCTCTCTCTAACTTACATTGTCATGTTTAGCAGCACAGTGCACGTAGCTGGTGTTGGTTCATTCAAGCTAAGCATTACTACAACCTTTACCTGTAGGTATTATGGCGTGAGAGAAAAATGGATGTGCAAAGGCAGTTGGGCACGTTAAGGCATCTTTCTGTGTGTGAAAAGGTGAAAGATACACAAAATTGGACAGAATACATGCACTTTCATGTTTTCTCACACACAAAAAACGCCGGAGGAATAAGGTTTCTTCACTGTGCCATATAAACTATATGTTTGCTCTCAAAGGTAATTCTGGTTCGTTGGATTTGTTCTTGTGCTGTGTTTATTTTTTTGAGTGTGCTTTACTTTTCACACGGTAATGTTTCAAACTCGTATTTATTTTCACAGACTGAACAGCCCACGTCTTGGTTTGACTTCCTGGTGCAGGTTACCTGCACTTGGCACGGAATGATGAAGCAGCACGGTGTACTTTTATTAAAAAGCACAAATTTCACCAGTATAGAAGCAGTTTATAAAAAAACGTGTGCTGACAATAAAGTGTTCCTACGCACATTCCTCAGTGTCTAATTATGCTTGTATCCCTGTATTCTTTTCAGCAAAACCACTTATATGGGGAATTGATTGCGATGAGTGCAAAGCTCTTCCTGATGAGTTTTCAGGAAGAGCTTTGAACACTTTCTACTGGTGCACTGGTAAAATTTGTACATGTTGTAAAATTGAACCACAGGCGAAATAGCAAACACCAACGCTTGATGCGACATTTGTCGGACTTGTATGTCGGCAATTTTTCCATACAATATACTCTAGGACAGAGCGTGCTAGCCCTACAAGGTGGTCAAAATAGAGATAATGGCTTTAATGAGAAACTAAAGATGAACGAAGCTGTGGAACTGTATTGAGAAATTATGCAATGTGTAGCGTTTTCGCAGTTCCGATAACGTTCAAAGGTGTCATAAGGTCTTGATAGCTGTGGATGAGGGAGCAGTTGGAGCCCTATTTAGAGCATGAGAAATAAATATATTAAGATGGAAACATGAGTAACAACTCGTTATGTAATTAAAGAATCTTGCTACACCTCTAAAAGTGAGGCAGTGGAATGAAATAATTGTCCCAATTCCTTTTCTTTACTTCATTTGGGCGGAATATACTGACTCTAACAACACAACAAGGTGGAGGGGTTGGTGCACATTAGAGAAATGCTAGTCTGTTTTTATATTCTACCTTTTCTACAGTCAAAGTTCACTAAAGTTAACATGAAAAGCTACAGTGAAGGCATTGGTTGAGCCTTTATTGTGCATAACAGTGACAATAACCAAAGTAATTGCTTGAGTTTACAGTGCCTTACTTGTAATATCGCGCTCAGTATGAGCTACACCACGGGAGCGCGTGGCTAAGCGCACTTTGAGGCTGTAAACTGGCGCCGATCGTTTCCGAGTTATCAGGGGAGGCTGGTCCTGCGAGTTCGCATCGCCTCCACTTGCTTTCACGCTCGCCCTCGTTTTGCCCTGTGGTGATATCAGCTTCGAAATTGACAACTGCCGTCGTGGCTTGACGAGCAAACTTCATGCTCGACAAGTCGAGCTTCACAAAACAGGTGATATCTAGCCTGGCTCTTTGTGTTTGCTTCATTTTATTTAATAGGGAATTCCGGACTGATGTGCCACGCACCCTATTGCGTGAAAGTGGCTGCGTATAGTGCGCACAATGAAACACTACTACGTTCTTCACTTTAGAAAATGTCCCGAATGCCAAACACTGAGTGACTGCAAAGAGTTGAACTGTCCCTGACGGAATATACTAAACGCAAAATACCCGAGATGACGGGGAGGTCGAATAAGACTCAATCGCATCATCCAAGCTTATAGGGATGAAGGCCGCATCAGCGACGCTCCTCCTAAACGGCACCCTCGTGCAACGACTGCTGCTCTGGACATGGATATCCTCGACGCCACGCAGGCAAGCCCCTTCAGCACTGCCAATGAGATCGGTGCTGCCGCTGGTGTGTCTGCAAGCGTGTCGATAATAAAACGACGACTAGTGGAAGGAAACCTCAAGAGCCACGTTGAGGCCTTGAAGCCGCGCTTCTCCGAGACAAACAAGACGATGCGTCTGAACTTCGCTACTGAACACGCCTCCTGGACCACGGACGATTGGAAAACTGTACTTTTTTCTGACGAGTCTACCTTCACAACACGCTGGGACCAAAAGCAACGTGTGTGGCGCGCTGTCAACACCCGCTACGACCCCCTTTACGTGCAGGAGGTCGCATCGAGCGGCCGCACGGCTGTCAATGTTTGGGACGTTATGTCCCGCGGTGGACTTGGCATTTTGCACCGTATTGAAGGACCGCTGACATCGGCGAGGTATTGCGACAGCCTTGATTATGTCACAATCCCTTACGCGTTGGACGGGCCGTTTCCTGACGGAGACTTCCTATTCAAACAACACCTGTCACCTGTCCACACTGCGAAAGTTGTTGAGCAGCTCCTGAACATGCGAGGTGTGCGGTTTCTCAGGCGGGTCCCCAAAGGAGCAGACATTAACATCATTAAAGCCGTATGAAGTAGAATGAAGCTCAGCTCTGCAAAAGAGGATTGCACAGTTCATCCGCTAATGAGCTATGGAGCGCTGTAACAGAAGAATCGATGCGCCTCCAAAATGAACCCAGTTTAATTGAGAATCTGTAATCGTCCCTTCCGTCGAGGATGCAGAACGTGATTGCGGTTCAAGGGGCCATGACCCACAACTAAGGTGGGACGACCGCTCCATCCATTTTCCTTTCTCGTTACTCGTCTTATTTCCCTTTAATATATCCTTGCATATTAGATAGTGTAATTATTTTATTGCGATAGCAATTATATGGACACTTCAACCGGATTTCTGCCGTCGGCGTCGCCGTCGCCGTGAGGTTCCGTATAGATAAAATCTCCGCCGCGCGCCGTATGCCCCAGCGGAAGCGTGCGGGGACGCGCGCTATCACGGAGAGCGAACGCACTCAATCTCCCACGCGCAAGCAAGGAAGCGGAAAGCCAGCGCCGGAGGGAGCAGGGGGGGGGGGGGGGGGGGCACTTCTCTGCCGCCAACAACCGCGCTCGTCGCTCGTCCGAACAGTCTCTTATCTCTCCCACGCGCAAGCAAGGAAGCGGGAAGCCAGCGCCGGAGGGAGCGGGTTGCGCTGCCAGCGTTTTGACAGTCGTTGGCTGCAGTCATTCAGTGTGATCTATTCATGTTTGTGCGCGCTCACACCACGCTTGTTCATTCAGTTAGTAATAGTCGGGCCACATTTTCCAACGCACGCTACACATGCTATGCTGCCCAGATCGGCAGTGCAGCACTACAGGTGTGTCCCTTCGCACGCGCTGCCCACGGTAAGCGCTTCTCATCAACACCACCGTTTCACACGCGCCTTCTCGTGGTCATCCAGTCTCTCTTCATGTCGGTCTACTTACGCCGCAGCACACCTGCTTACTTAATCAGCTCATGTTCACTACAATTCATATTGCTACCAAGGCCGCTCACCTTACTTCCTATGACATTGCTGTGTTGCTATCGCATTCATTGCTTCACCCTTAGGGCGAAACTGTGATATTTTTTAACACGAAAGTGTTTTATGCCGGGGTCCACCAAGACTTCACTGACGTATTTCCGTCACGGAAATACGTCAGTGACGTATTTCCGTCACGGAAATACGTCATAGAACATAATACAAAGAAAGAAACCAGAAGAAAAAGTTCCACAAACATGCAAAATTTGGAAATCGAACCCACGACCTCTCGGTCCGCGACGATAGATCGCCGAGCGTTTAACCCATTGCGCCACAAACGCATTTGCAGAGAGCTACACAGACGCGCCTTATATATCTAACACTCCTCCGTGTACCCGCGCTCTTGCTCGGGGCGGTGCCGCCGCCTACGAGCAGAAAAGAGAAGTACTGCATTATGACACTAACGCGCACCACAGTGAACGCTTCGGTCGTCTCAGCACTACGACGCCTCGATGCCAGCATTCGAAGGGACGCTGGCATCAAGAAGCACTACCAACGCCACCTAGGTGGCGTTCACCGTACTCAGCACAGCGGAGCGTGGCCTCCGCAATTAGCTCTGAAAATGTTTCTGAAGTTGATCGCGGAGGCTGCAATTACGACGCGCTGTACGCGCTGATTTGACTCGGTGACGATTCAGTTACGTGCTTTGTCTTGCGCGTTGTATTAGTGTGTCAGTTACGTGCTTCGTCTTTCGCGTTGTGCTAGCGTGTGCAGCGTAGTGCAGCTTCCATATGCACGACGGTTGCTCATGGTCATCGACGTTGGTAGTCGTGATGGAAGAGACGTGCCACCAGGCGTCAGCGTGGGTGCATCAACGCCTAAGGGCGCTTTAGCCACAAAACACCAATAGACATTATATATCAATGTGCAATAAACATTACACTACTTCTGTGAAGACACGTTTCACTTTCGTGTTCTATACCGATTCCTATATAAGAGGGATCAACCACATTTTTTGTTATTACCACAATTTTGTCTTTCTTTGTTTTTTATGCATTGTGATTGCATAATCACAATCACGTTCGCGCTGCCTCACCCGAACGTTTTGACAGCGAGTTCCCGCGGTCATCGAGTGAGATGTGTTCATTTTTGCGTGTGCACGCGTGTCACCATGCTTGTTAATTTACTTAGTATGCCTATGTGTACAACATTACACGGCCGATAAAACTAGTGCCCTCACGTCCTATCATCATCATCATAAGCCTATATTTATGTTCACTGCACGACGAAGGCCTCTCCCTGCGATCTCCAATTACTCCTGACTTGCGCTAGCTGATTCTCAACTTGCGCCTGCAAATTTCCTAATTTCCTATAGCTGTCCACTAATTTGCTATGGCAATCGATACTTCGCTTTCAAGCGAAACTTTGATTTATTTAACAAAATGCTAATCTGTGCATTGAAGCACAAAAGTAACCGGAACGCCCACCTATTTCGTCCCACACTTTAGGAAATAACACCTCAAAATTGGTGTCATCCTGGAAATTAATTTCAAGTGGATGCGTCTTTCAAACTTGGCGATTGCAATTCGTAAATTGTAATAAGCACCATGAAGAAATTAATTAGGTAATTAGCAGTTGTTTGTTTATTAATTCAATATGCATTTCATTTTCTCGTGCAAGTGTTGTCCGCGTCTGATGAATCGAGCTCAAGGACTAGAATTATGATACTTGCTACAGTCGATTTTTAAAAATTCCATAAATGTTAAAAATGACCACCCCATATACTAGCCGCCGTCTGCTGGTCGGCAGACGGCGACGCGCAGCCGACAACGAGCGGACGACGAGGGGAGCGGCGGCACGAACGCAGTGCCTACTGATGATATTCATTGCTGACTTCAAAAAATTTTTCTCGCTTCAAACAAAATTTACTCGAATAAAAGTTTCTAAATCACAAGATAACAGTTCTGTGCGCATATTGAGCTATCTGACATATTTTTATCTGGAGGGCCTTAAGGCTTAAGTGTGGCCTGAATCTCACAAAAAATCCATTTTTTTGCCAATATTGGAGGTGTTTTTCTAAAAAAATATATTCCTTAGGAATTTGAAATTATCTTTAGCATACCCTATGGCAATGTGCAAAAAGGCAGAAAAAATATTGTGGTTGAAAAATTTGCGCAGTTTATGCGAAAAAATTTCTGAAAATGCAACATTTCTTGCTTTTTTACTGAGCCAAATAAACGCGATAAATCCAAAAATGCATCCAGGTATCACATTATATGAAAGAAGGATGCCTCTAGAATACTCTAAAATAAAATTTGTTATTACACCTACTTTAAGACTTGAATAAAAAAAATTCACCTCCAACCAACTAATGCTTCTTCACAGAAAATTCAAAGAGCGATCACGTGATCAAAAAATTTTGTTCGACCAAAATACTTTGGTGAAACCTTATTCACACAATAGCCGTCTAGCCCAATTTTTTTCCAAGAAAATCAACGATCGTCGCTTTTTGGGCTGGGTCGTTTCGCATGGAATGACCCTTGTATTCCAATGAAGATTCTCGTGTTATTTTTGTGTTCCTAATTTTTTTACTACGAGAAATTGGCTTTTCTTTGCTATCGTACGCTACACTTGGTAATTCCTATCACAAAAAATAAAAGAAACAAAAAAAGCAGCGAGCTTTTTGTTTTCACCGAAATATAGGAAGTGTTTTTTTCATTCCAGCCACATTTTGCTCTCGTTTGATGATCACACAATCTTTTGATAAGCCAGGTAATTTTTTTACTCAAGAGCACTGCGCACGACCTCACGTTGACGTATCCAAGAAAAGCGTTTCCTGCCTCTCCCATTTCTAGGCGAACTCATTGGAGACTGGTATAGATATATAACTGGTGTTGTTAGAACGTATTATGAGCGTAGTTACGGTAAATAAGCAATGTACGGCTACTGCGGCCATAGAAGAAATGCTGCTAGCGAGCACCGGAATGGTATCAACGGCAACGCGCTGGGCATTGGCAGCACATCTCCGTTAAAACTCCGATGAGGGCGAAATGCGAAAACACCCGTGTACTTAGATTCAGGTGCACGTTAAAGAACCCCCGGTGGTCCAAATTTCCGGAGTCTCCCACTACAGCGTGCCTCATAATCAGATCGTGGTTTTGGCACGTAAAACCCCATAATTTAATTTTCTTTTCCGCTAAAACTCTACTGAAAATATTGCATGGCCCGTGTCATCATTGGGTCTCCCTCTTCTATCGAAGCATGACGCGATAAGGAAGTGTTAAATTTAACTAAGAAGCACTTGCATATCCCTTCTTGGACGAAGGTACAGCTTATTCTTTGATTAGTTTCGCACGCTATCTCTGGTCGGCGGCCAAGTCGTTGTATCATCTTCGAATTTTTCTTCAGTACAGACAGAATGAAAGCGCAAAATAAGTGGCAAAATGTTCCTTCGAATAAAGGAGGGCGGGGGTGAAAGCAAGCAAGTGCAGGCGTTGCGCACTCGAAGGAACAGCCAAACGCTCCCTTGATAACTCGAAAACATGTCCCCGTGTCCACTGTACATGTCCACTGTACAACCTTACAGTGCGCTTGCCCACGCGCGCCCACGGTGTAGCTCATGCTGAGCGCGATAGTACATACCTATTTAAGCGTTGAGCTCTTCGAAGATCGATTACGGAGACCAATATACTGAACAAGCAGTTTACTGAGTAAATTACATGGGGAAGGGCGGAAAGGTAGGACAGAGCACAGGGGGTGTATTCTGTAAGTGTCCACCTAGTGGACATATCCATTTTAACTGCGGCTTAAGTTCTGATTGGCTGGGCTGGGGCACGCGTGAGAAGGCGACAGGTGGCCCAAGCCAATCAACACTTCAGCAGCGGATGAAATGGACATGTCAATTACGCGAATACTTTCAGATCTCCCCCCCCCCCCTCAGTGGTAATCATGGTGGTAATCACAGGAAAACGGGGTGGATCCAGAGTAGCACCAAAGGAGAAGGCTTTATCAAAACAAATATGGAGGGGGGTTAGTGCATGCTCAAAATTGTGAGCTCCCAAGTTTGCCAAGACCGAGTCGTGTGAGACGTTGATGAAGCCTTCATGCTAATGAATAATCGCGTAGGCTAAAATTATTTAAGTACTGTTTATGAGGACTACATTTTTACTGGAAATCTCTGAAAAAATTTCACAGTTTCGCCCTAAGGGCGAAGCAATAAATGCGATAGCAACACAGCAATGTCATACGAAGTAAGGTGAGCGGCTTTGGTAGCAATATGAATTGTAGTAAACATGAGCTGATTAAGTAAGCAGGTGTGCTGCGGCGTAAGCAGACCGACATGAAGAGAGACTCGATGACCACGAGAAGGCGCGTGTGAAACGGTGGTGTTGATGAGAAGCGCTTCCCGTGGGCAGCGTGCGTGCGAAGGGACACACCTGTAGCGCTGCACTGCCGATCCGGGCAGCATTACATGTGTAGCGTGCGTTGGAAAATGTGGCCCGACTATTACTAACTGCATGAACAAGCGTGGCGTGAGCGCACACAAACAAACATGAATAGATCACACTGAATGACTGCAGACAACGACTGTCAAAACGCTGGCAGCAAGCCCATACGCTGCTGCGGGCGAAGGTACGTGCGGTCTATCGCTTCAACAGAAACTGAGCGGCGAATGCACAGTACATAAAGGTCAGAGCCGTGTGGAGATAAGAGACGGTGCGGCGAGCGACGAGCGCGGTTGTTGGCAGAGTAAAAGTGCCCCGCCCCCTCCGGCGCTGGCTTCCCGCTTCGTTGCTTGCGCGTGGGAGATTGAGTGCCTTCGCTCTCCGTGATAGCGCGCGTCTCCGCACGCTTCCGCTCGGGCATACGGCGCGCGGTGACGATTTTATCTATACGGAAGCTCACGGCGACGGCGACGGCGACGGCAGAAATCCGGTTGAAGTGTCCATATAATTGCTATCGCAATAAAAATTGTGTAAGGGCAGAAAAATTGTGTAAGGGCAGAATAACACCCTCCACTTGTGGTGACGTCCTCGAAAGAATGAAAATGGATGAGTTGTACCTGTATGGTGAATAAAGTTACATAAAAAAAACTCTCAGCAATGAAAACAAAATTCAAAGAGGAGTACTTCCAATATAATGCCTCTTCTTTAGGACTTGAAGAATGCAATTAATTATAATTATCAATTAAAAATTGTGCGCCAACCACAAAATAACAAATATTACATGTTTCAGCTCCGACATGAGAGCCATGGTTGTGTTCACAATGATTGTGAACAAAGTTCCAGTTGAACCATCTCTAATTTTCCATTTTTGTGGTTGGCGTGCAATTTTAAACTACTTAGCACGCCTTTTTCAACGAGACGAGATGAGCTTCCGTCAAACTCTTCACTATTTCAATGCAAATAATTAGAGGTTAGCAAATGTAAAAATTTTCTAATCGGAACAATAAGTATGGAATAGTCGAATACAGATGCATACATTTACAGCAGGCATACTTATCCTGGTATAATTAAGCACCATCCTCGTACTGACTAGAAATAAATATACTGCTAATTATCAGGGAAGATTAGCATTATTTTTAAACACAAGATCACTAATTGTCATTTAAAAAACTGCACAAACACCTCTCAAAATCTTTAGAGCCTGGTGGCAAACAAGATTTCTAACAAAAAATAGCTACCGTATGACTTGCTGTAAAAGAGTACTAAGTAAATGGTGGCCGAAAAAAATCACAAGTGGAGAAAACGGAAGATAAAAGCTGCTGAAGGACCTGTTTGCTGTAAATACATGTAAGATTAGTAAAGACATGTTGCAAAAAAATCACTGTTTATAAAACATTTGCATGACTAGACTGTCAATAATATTAAATGATTGACTATAAGTAAAAAAAAAGTTGCAGTGGCTTAGCTCGGCTATGCCAGGATATACGTAGCATTAGCAAAGGTTCAGCTGATTATTCTTAGCTTATTCTTAAGCTTATTCTTAAGATAAGATTATTCTTATGAGTCAAGCTTCTCCGTTCTTCTGCGCTGTTGAGCAGCATTTGAGCTCTCCTTCTCCATGGCTATACCACACTGGCAAACGCCAGTCAGAAGCGCAGCGGCTCCAGCGCAGTGTCAGACGGCGACTGCACAGCGAGCGCGCGCCGGCGCCAGTGCGTCTACCACGGCTACGACGTCACTCCTCTAGAATGCGCAGACCGGCGGCGGTGAGTCGCGCGCGGCGGCGGCGGAGTGCGCGAGAGGTGCCGGCTCCGGTGGCTCCGGTGCGCAAGCCGTGTGACATCACTGATCCTTGCGCATGCGCAGCACGGCTCTTGATGTGCCGCGCGAAACGGGCTTGGCTAGGCCAGTGTAGCGAACGCTACAAAAGCCGGCAGATCCCATGTCCTGTGGAGCCGATGTTATGCGAAGCAGTGTGCGGGGAGCCTACCACGTTAACGAAACGACCATGAGAGGACCAAGTCCTAGGCGGCTCTTTCATGACCTACATGACACGGATGTCATGACATTCATGTCATGAGTCCTCAGGAGTCCCTTTAGCTACACCTAAGAGACCTTACGGCAAAAGCCTTAGTCATGCTCATGACTATGACTTCGAGCATCAACATTTAGCCTCTTCCTTCACTTAGTGGCCACGTCCGAACCCATTTCAGTGGCTTTTGAGTATTAATCTTCTTTCGCTGAGTCATTGTCATCGTGACCGGGTCATGCCGATGATTATGACTTCTACCATCATCCTTTAGTGTTTCCTTCACTTAGTGCCCACGTCCGAACCCATCCCAGTAGTTTTTGAGTGTTAATCTATTTTTCGTGGAGTCATTGTCATTTTTGCTGAGTCCTGCTCATGACTTCGACTTCTACCACCATCCTTTAGTGTTCCCTTCACTTAGTACCCACGTCCGAACCCATTTCGGTAGTTTTTGAGCGTTCATCTTCTTTTGCTGAGTCATACTCATGACTATAACTTCTACCATGATCCTTTAGTTTTTCCATCACTTAGTACTCACGTCAAAATATATTTCAGTGACTTTTGAGTGTTAAGTTTTTTTCGCCGAGTCGACGTTTTTGCTGAGTCATGCTCATGATTACGACTTCTACCACCATCCTTTAGTGTTTCCGTCACTTAGTACCCACGTCCGAACCCGTTTCAGTGGTTTTTATGTGTGAGTCTTTTTTCGCTGAGTCATTGTCATTTTTGCTCAGTCATGGTCATGACTTTGACTTCTCCACCGTCCTTTAGTGTTCCCTTTACTTAGTACCCACGTCCGAACCCATTTCGGTAATTTTTGAGCGTTCATCTTCTTTTGCTGAGTCATTCTCATTTTGCTGAGTCATACTCATGACTATGACTTCTACCATGATCCTTTAGTTTTAACCATCACTTAGTACTCACGTCAAAATACATTTCAGTGGCTTTTGAGTGTTAAGTTTTTTTCGCCGAGTCGACGTTTTTGCTGAGTCATGCTCATGATTATGACTTCTACCACCATCCTTTAGTGTTTCCGTCACTTAGTACCCACGTACGAACCCATTTCAGTGGTTTTTGAGTGTTAATCTTTTTCGCTGGGTCATTGTCATGACCTACATGACACGCATGTCATGTCAACTTTATGTCATGACCTGCCACTTATGTTTGTCATACACTCCTGTCATACTTTGACAGTTTTGGTACCTACCAAGTTAACGAAACGACCATGAGAAAACACAATGTAGGCGGCTGTTTCATGACCTACGCATGTCATGATATTCATGTCATGACATATAATTTATGTTCCTCAGATACTATTGTCATAGTATACCAATTTTGTTACATACCAAGTTAACAAACGACCATGAGAGCACAAAGGCGTAGGCGGATAGATAGATAGATATATACTGTCAAAGTAGCAAATGTTCGCCAAAAAATGCACCGCATTTAAAAGGGGGTTGTCATGTAGCCTTCCACCATGAAACCAAAAACAAAGCTTGCATTTCCCATTTTGTTCCTGGATTTCTTCGAAAACTTTTGTTATTTCACTTGTGATAATTTGTGATACTTTGTTAACAGACGGAGGATAGTAACAACATTAATTCTTCATTTGAACAAATTAGGCAATTCCGTCCCGTAATAGGTCATGCAGTTGGGGTCATTTTTAAGCGAAGCTTTATAGGGTCACAAGTGTCGGCGGTGGTAGTGGTGGTGGTAGCGGCGGCGATGTCACGCTGAAAAGTGGGCCGATCCTGACGATAGTGCAGAAAAGGTCCAAGCTTAGTCGCACGTACCATGGACAAAAAAGAGAGAAAGACAGTGTCACAGACCGAGGCGCAGACGCCGGACCAAATTCCAAAGCCGACTTATCAGCTTCCGAAAATAATCCCACGAAAGCAAGGACAATTAAGAATGGGCCCTCTGGTGCGCCAGCGAACGCCGGTTGCTGTCCAAAGACCGAGTCAGAGCCCAGAGTTGTCGAACACAACAAAATATATTCTTCACGCAAGGTCATACAGTTTACTTCATGTTTAAGCGAAGCTTTATAGGCTCACAATTGTCGGCGGTGGTGGTGGTGGTGGTAGCGGCGGTGGTGTCACACACACCCACACACACACACACGTGCACACTTAGGCTAGACACAACAAAATACAATTCAGATGGGTATTCACAAAACACAGGAAATAATGAACGACAAGCACTAAGAGTCCAAAACGTAAAGTACAAATTGAATAGGAACTAGAGCACTGCACGGGCTCGGGCTTACCCGAAAGCCCGTGCCCGGCCCGGCCGACGGGCCGGGCACGGGCTCCGCCCCGGGCCCGGGCAAAAAGCACACGCCGTACTTTTTGACCCGGGCCCGGGCCGGGCTCGGGCTTTCTGGTGGTGCGCATGTAACGTGCAGCGAGTTATTCTCGGGCGTCTCAACTCTGAAAAACATGTATTTTTCGGTCTCGGGCCGGGTTCGGGCCGGTTTCGAGCCGGGCTCGGGCCGGGCTCGGGCCTAAGGTAAAGGGGTGGCGGGCCGGGCCGGGCGGGTAACGTAGATTATTTCCGGGCCCGGGCAGGGCCTCGGCCTCGCCATAAAGGTTTTGATCGGGTTTGGGCGGGCAGCCCAACGTAAAAACGGGCCCAGGCCGGCCCCGGGCTGAAAAACTCGGCCCGTGCAGTGCTCTAATAGGAATACTAAGTGTCCAATCGTATTCACCAGTGTTGGTCTTGGAGTCAGACGATCTCGGCGTAGCTCGGAGCAAATCTGGAAGAAGGAACTTCTTTCGGAAATGCAGACGCTCGACGAACTCGTAGACTAGCTTGCCGGGGAATCCCCTGCTTCCGCAGATGGTCAGTCTTCACTTTACATCTCTTTACCGGAGCAGTCTGGTCTCAACTGATGATTCTCGCACGGCGGTGATATAGCTTCCACAGGCGTTTTCTAACTTTCCTATCGGAGTCGTGATCTAGTAGCATGGCCAAAGCCTGGCAATCTTCTAGTTCTTTCTCGTACCTTCGGCCACCGCCGTCGGAGCGTCGTTAAGGGGGGGGGGGGGGTGATGACTCATCTCGTTGGCGCACGCTCACGGTGTAGCAAACTCTCTCGACTCGCCGAGTGAGAAGGTGTCTCACCGCGCACGTGTGCTGTCTTTCTCTCCGGTTAACGACGCTTCGTCGATGCTCTTCTAGACGTCTAGGCGCCGTTGTTCGCGTTGCTGTTTGAGGCATATGTGCTCTCTCCCTCAGTTGAAGTTGCCGTGGGGCCGGCGTGTTCTTTTGCTGGCTTGCGTGATGCGCGGCGCGCGCTTTGATTAGGCGCTCTTTTGTGACAGACAGAGAAAGAAAGAGAGAGTAAGAAAGCAATAAGCAGAGAGAGAGAAAGAAAGATAGTTAGAGAGAAAGAGAGAGAGAGAGAAAGAGGGAGGAAGAAATAAAGACAGAGAGAGATCGAGAGAAAGAGAGAAAGAAAGAGAGAGAAAGAAAGTCACCACGAAGGTCAGAGAAAGAGACAGAATGGAAGAAAGCAAGAAAGAGAGGGGTGAGAAAGAAAGTCACCACGAAGGTCAGAAAGAAAGAGTAAGAGAGAGGAGAGAAAGAGAGAAATAAATAAAGAGAGAGATAGGAAGAAAGAGAGAGAGAAAGAGAAAGGAAGAATAGCAGAAAGAAAATCCCCACGAAGGTCAGATTGTAAAGGGGTGTACTGAACAGTTCAGATGGTATCGTCTGTTCGTAATCGAAAAGGCAGGTGACGCAGAGCAGGAACAGCTGGTTGCACGAACGGCTCCCACTCGTGCTAAGCACTGGCGATCCGGCTGGCCTACTGGTTGCACTGCAGGCATTGAACAGTCGATCTGGCTGGCCTTGTCCGTGTGCTCTTCTTCTTCCTTACAATTACCCCCGGTGCAAAAGCGGAGCCATCCTGGCGACTTACGACGTGGAGACGAGCGGTTCATAGAATGGTTTCAGGCGGTGAACGTGGACAATATCCCGTCCACGGCGGCACTTGTCGGATGTCGGTGTAAGCGGCTCTATGACATAGTTGACCGGAGAGGTGCGTTCGACGATGGGGTATGGTCCATCATACTTCGAGAGAAGTTTTGTCGAAAGTCCAGGCGTAGTATAAGGCGCGGACAACAAGACAAGTGTGCCGGGAGCGAAGTTCGGATTCCTAGCGTCACCATCGCGGTTGTCTTTTTGTCGTTGTTGGTCGTCGGAGGTGAATTGACGGGCTAATTGACTGCATTCCTCGGCGTATCGGGCGACGGCTGATACGGGAGCACACTCTGACGCGTCTGGTGTATAAGGCAAAACCGTATCGATGGTATGGGAAGGATCGCGACCGTAGAAGAGGAAGTACGGGGAAAATCCCGTAGTACTTTGGGTAGCCGTATTGTATACGTAAGTAACAAATGGGAGGATGATGTCCCAGTTTGTATGCTCCGATGAAACGTACATGGCGAGCATATCACCAAGGGTTCGATTGAAGCGCTCCGTAAGCCCGTTAGTTTGAGGATGGTACGCCGTAGTGGTCCGGTGAACTATGCGGCATTGAGCAAGCAGAGCTTCAACCACCTGCGACAAAAACACGCGGCCTCTATCGCTCAGCAGTTCCCGAGGCGGGCCATGACGAAGAATGAAACGATGGAGCAGAAAGGATGCAACGTCACTGGCGGTTGCTGCAGGCAGAGCGGCGGTTTCGGCATAGCGTGTAAGGTGATCAACCGCTACAATAATCCATCGTTTGCCAGCAGGTGTTAGTGGTAGCGGCCCGTACAGGCCAATTCCCACACGGTCGAAGGCACGAGCAGGGCACGGAAGCGGCTGTAATAAACCGTGGGCCGGATTAGGCGGAGATTTGCGGCGTTAGCATTGCGGGCACGAGCGGACAAACTTTTGGACAAAAGTAAACATTCCTCGCCAGTAGTAACGTTGCCGCAAGCGCTCATACGTCTTCAAAACGCCGGCGTGTGCACATTGTGGGTCATTATGGAAAGACGCGCACATGTCGGAACGCAAAGACCTGGGGATAACTAGGAGCCACTTGCGACCATCGGGCTGGTAGTTGCGTCGATACAAGAGGTTATCCCGGACAGCAAAATGGGCAGCCTGGCGATGCAGGGAGCGGGAGATGGGAGATGCTGGCGAGCCAGAAAGGAGATCCAAAAGAGAGGCCACCCAAGGATTCTTGCGCTGTTCTGATGCGAAGGTGTCGATGTCGACCGACGACACCGTCTCAAAGGTGCAGTGGGAGGCAGTGTCGGCTGGCAGCGGAGAGCAGGACAGAGCGTCATAGTCAGTGTTCTTGCGGCCTGAGCGGTAGATGACGTGTATGTCGTATTCTTGAATGCGAAGAGCCCAGCGGGCAAGGCGTCCAGACGGTTGTTTTAAAGAGGATAACCACCAAAGAGCGTGATGGTCAGTAACCACATTGAAAGGTCTGCCGTATAAATAAGGGCGAAACTTCCCGAGTGCCCAACGATGGCCAGGCATTCTTGTTCTGTGACGCTGTAATTGCGTTCCGCTTTGGTCAGCGTACGACTGGCGTAAGCAACGACGTACTCGGAGTAGCCAGGCTTGCGCTGCGCAAGGACAGCACCAAGGCCAATACCACTGGCATCGGTATGCACTTCAGTTGGGGCGGTGGGGTCGTAGTGTCGCAGTATAGGCGGAGACGTCAGGAGACGGCGTAAGGTCACGAACGTGGTGTCGCATGCAGGAGACCAGGAGGATAGGTCGTTGGCGCCACTTAAGAGTTGTGTCAGAGGTGATATAATCGAGGCAAAATTGCGTACAAAGCTTCGGAAGTAAGAACAGAGGCCGATGAAGGCGCGGAGTTCTTTGAGTGTCTTAGGTTTAGGAAACTCTGCCAAAGCGCGAAGTTTTGAAGGGTCGGGGCAAATGCCGTCTTGGGATACGACGTGACCTAGAATCATGAGCTTCCGCACGGCGAACTGGCACTTTTTCAAGTTCAGTTGCAGGCCTGCGTTGGTTAAGGACGTCAACACTTGCCTAAGGCGGAGAAGATGCGTGCTGAAATCAGGGGCGAACACAACGATATCGTCGAGATAGCATAAACACGTGCTCCATTTTAGGCCGCGCAATATATTGTCCATCATTCGCTTAAAGTAGCAGGCGCATTGCATAGGCCAAATGGCATCACATTAAATTCGTATAAACCATCTGGAGTAATGAATGCGGTTTTAGGGCGATCAACTGCTGACATCGGGACCTGCCAGTAGCCCGAGCGTAAATCCAACGAAGAGAAGAATTCAGCGTCTTGCAAGCCGTCCAGAGCGTCGTCAATGCGCGGTAGAGGGTACACGTCTTTTCGCGTTATCTTATTAAGACGGCGATAATCGACGCAGAACCGAATGGAACCATCTTGTTTTGTGACGAGAACCACCGGTGATGCCCACGCGCTATGGGAAGGGCGAATGACGCCGCGCTGAAGCATGTCGTCGACGTGCTCACTGATCACCTGACGCTCCTTGGCTGAGACGCGGTACGGGCGCTGCCGCAAAGGCGCGTTGGAGCCAGTGTCGATGTGGTGGCTGACGGTTGACGTGCGGCCCAGAGTAGGCTGAGCGACATTAAAGGAAGAACGGAACTGGGCAAGCAGGTGAAGAAGCTGGGAGCGCTGCTCGGAAGTAAGGTCGTCCGCAATGAAAGGTGTGAATAAGTCACGTGATGGCGCAGCACAAGTGGAAAGTGCACAGAAGTCAGTGAGCTCTGCATGCGAAGCATCCGGCACGTTGGTAATAAACATGTCATCAAGAGGCTGAACACGGCCAAGTGCTTCGCCGCAAAGAGCCTTCAGGGCTGTAGGAAGGGGATTGCAGACAACGATGGAGCTGAAACCGGCTGAAATGTCAAGCGTGGCGAAAAGGAGGGGAACATCTTTGCGGGTTATGAAGAGTTCCGAAGGAGTGAAGAGGACAGCGCCTTCAGAGACAGCGCCACAAAAGACGGGAACAACGGCAGACGAGTACGGCGGTATGCCGATGGCTTCCCGAAGACATTGGCATTAGCAGGAAGAGAAGTGGTGTCGACGAGGGGCACGTCACACAGAGGCGATAATTCGACTTCAGCACGCGCACAGTTGATGACAGCGTTATTTCGCGAAAGAAAGTCCCACCCGAGTATCACGTCGTGAGAGCATGACTGCAGAACCACTAACTCCACAATATAGAGAACGCCCTGAATAATAACTCTAGCTATGCATGCTGCTGAAGGCCGAACTGGCTGGGCGCTTGCTGTGCAAAGAGAAAACCCAGAAAGTGGCGTCGTAACTTTTCGTAAAGCGCGAGAGAGGCGTTCGTTTAGGACAGACACGGCTGCTCCAGTATCAATTAGCGCAACGGTAGAGACGCCGTCAACGGTAAGGTCGACAACGTTCGCAGGCGACAATGGAGGACTTGTACAGATCGATGGCGACGCAGTACCTGCCTGCTGAACTGCGGCGTTTAGTTTTCCTCTTGCGTGGGTGAAGGGCGCCGACGCATCGGGGACAACGAGCGGCGACGCGAGGAAGGTGAACGACGTGTAAGGACCGGGCGCTCGGCTGGTGGCCTGGTCGACTGCCGACTAAAAGAAGTGTCATGGAAAGGTTGCACGTCGGCGTAGGGAGACGACTGCGCAAAGCCATCAGAGTGCAGCATGCGGCGACGGCAGAGTCGTGCAACATGGCCGGGAATACCGCAGGCATAACATATGGGCCTGTTGTCTTGCGTACGCCAAGGATTAGCAAAGGCAGGAGGAGGTCGATGAACGGGATGATGAACGGGTGGTAGCGGCCGTGGATGTAGCGCAACGAGTGGTTGACGAGGAGGCTGCGCGGCGACGGATGCGTAAGTAAGTGGCGCTGCGACAGGGGACTGCTGATGCTGCATTGGGAGAGCCTCAGCAACTTGGTCTTCAATAACCCGCCGGAGCGTCGGAGCGAGCTGTGTAGGAGGCTGTTGCGGCAGCGGCTGCTGTTGGGGTAGCTCAGCGAAGGGTAGTTGAGAAAGCTGTCGTGCAATTTCCTCCCGCACGAAAGCTTGGATTTGTGTGAACAGGGGGGAGCGATCAGAGAATACTTTCATGGAAGAGAGGGTCTCGTCAGCCACTGAGGGGCGCCTGGTCAAATCGCGCTGCCTCCTCAACTCGTCGTAGCTTTGGCACAAGTTTATGAGCTCTGCTACGGTGCGCGGGCTCTTGGCGATCAACATTTGGAAAATGTCATCGGCGATGCCCTTCAAAATGTGTTTCAGTTTGTCATTTTCGGGCATAGAAGCATCCACACGTTTGCATAGGTCGAGAACCTCTTCGATATAACAGGTGAATGTTTCACCGGGTTGTTGCGCTCGCTCTCGTAACCGCTGCACGGCGCGCAACTTGTGGACGGCGTGGCGACCGAAAACTTCAGCGAAACTGGTCTTGAACGCTGACCAGGACTGAAAGTCGGCTTCGTGATTTTTAAACCACAGGTGAGCCACTCCCGCAAGGTAGAACATGACGGCATTTAACTTGGTGGTATCGTCCCATCTATTGTGCACGCTCACCCGTTCGTAGGTAGACAACCAGTCATTGACGTCTTGCTCATCCGTACCGCTGAAAACCGCGGGATGGCGGAGCGGGAGAGCGCCAGAGCAGGCAACGGAGGGTGGCGGCGACGTCGGCTGAGGAGAGTCAGGCATGACGGAAGGCAGAGTCCGAGACTGGAGTTCCAGGGTGTAAATGTTCTTGTATACCCAGGACCTTCCACCAATTGTAAAGGGGTGTACTGAACAGTTCAGATGGTAGCGTCTGTTCGTAATCGAAAAGGCAGGTGACGCAGAGCAGGAACAGCTGGTTGCACGAACGGTTCCACTCGTGCTAAGCACTGGCGATCCGGCTGGCCTACTGGTTGCACTGCAGGCATTGAACAGTCGATCCGGTGCTCTTCTTCTTCATTACAAGATACACGACAAGCTTCGCTGACCCCCACTTTCTCGACAGGGGATGGGCTAGTGATTTTTGAAGTCACATGTCAAGAATATTTCTCTAGTTTTACTTAATCCAAAATGCCGAATAGTAATTATTTTAGAATATGAATAGTTAGCATGTAATATTCGATTCATATTCAAAACTTCAAACATTCTTCCACCCCTATAACTTCCTTTACCAGTGTTCATGCCAAAGGCTCCCCCCTCCCCCCTCCTTAATATGTACTCGGCATCCAACTATACAAACGGTATGCTATGTGGCAACCCAAGCAAATCAAAAATTGGCTGTAGCTTAACTCAGTTATGCCTGGTTGTGCGTAGCGAGAGGTACGGTTAAGCTTATTGTTTAGCTTGGTTCTCTTTACGGTTACATCTTTATCGTTTATCTTCGTACCTCTTAGTGTTTAGGTTTGGTTGTTTCTTCTCGTTAAGTCATGTTTACATTAAAGACTAGACATTTTTAAAGTGTAACGCATTGATTTTGAAAGTCTTCATCCTGTTGTTTCTCAATTGTCACAATGGTCGGTGAGGCGGGAGGATAAGGGGTTGTCGTCCAGTGACTTGAACACGTTTCGGGAGCTATCATCATCCGAATCCACTCGCCAGGCCGCTTCGTACTTACCACGCTTCCCAAGGCGTGCGGCTCGTTCTTCCTCCTTCTCCTCGGCTCGCTGCCTCCTCTTGGTTTCGTTCCTACGACGAAGCCTGGCTTCTTTCAGTCTATGCGACTCACTTTCCATATCTGCCGACGAATCGCACCGAGCCGCCCTTTCTATATATACGATGCAACGCCCGCTCCTCCTCTGTTGTTGCAACGCGGTTTCACCGGCTCCTCCTCTGACGTCATGCCAGATGGCGCGGCGAGCGGCGGTGCCAGCTGTGGCGGTTGCTAGGCAACAGCTCAGCTCGCATTACGACCACCGGCCACAGCGACTCCGCTGTTGTTGCAACGCGGTTTCACCGGCTCTTCCTCTGACGTAATGCCAGATGGCGCGGCGAGTGGCGCTGCCAGCAGCGGTGGTTGCTAGGCAACGGCTCAGCTCGCGGTGCGGCCACTGGCCACAGAAAAACGGCGAGAATACGGCCAATGTAGCTCTCGCTACAAAAAAACCTGAGGCATCATTATATTTACATTGTGCGGTAAGTACCAGCCTGCAATAGCGTGGATCTGCCTGCTGTGCTGAGTACTTGTACGTCCCATACTGGTAACTGTCAAGTAGTGCTTCTAAAGAATCGTGTCCGAACTGCACACACTAAAACATTAGCTGGGATATTCAAAAAGACAAGTACGTGTCTTGCTCGCCAGCTGACTTTCAGTGTGCTCATTTATGTAACGTGTGCTATTATATCACTATTGTAATTTGCTAATGCAAAGAAAAAATAAGCACCATCTCTTGCTTTATTTATATGCACTGAACCAAGAAAGTAATTAAGGAAGGACAACAGCAGAAATAAACACAAATATGTGTCACTTACTGGCATAATTCTGAACGCAATATTTGGATGACGCACGCAGCTGGAATTAAAGCGACGTAACATGCTTTCCAAGGCATTCCCTAACTTACCTGTGTTGCTCAGCATCATTCAAGAAGGATTCGCCAGATTAATTCTTCATTTGAATAAATTAGACAATTCCATCCCGTAATAGGTCATGCAGTTGACTTCATTTTTTAAAGTCACATGTCAAGAAATCAGTGCTAGAAGAGAGTATAGCATTTTGCACAGCTGCATAACACTAAGGCACTTTCTGAAAACACACATGATTCATGATCATTCACTGTGTTAGTAACTAGCTCCCACTGAAGCAGACTGAGGACAGATCTGGGCATTGCATTCAGTAGCTGATGTAAAATGATAGAATTGCTGCTTGTAGGTATGAATGAACCAAGTGAATATGAAATATAGGTTGTCAAACTTCTACTTTTGAGTGTGGCAGCATTTAAGAAAAAAACCCATTACAACTGAAAGTGGCAAAATATGTGCTGAAATAATTGAAATAGCTAGAGTTTAATAGACAAATAAACAGGAACTGCGAATTCCCAACATTTTTGAATACTTTTCCTCGCACTCACCTCATAAACATGGCTTCCCTTAATTGCTCACACCTCTGCCTTAATTCTATAATTCCTTGCTCTCGCTGCTTTGCCCACGCTGACTGACACCTTGTACAAAGGTTAGGGCAAAAGCAGCTTGTGTTGTGAAGCACGCTGTCAATGTCTTGAAGCCACATGTCAGTTTCTTAGAGTAAATGAAAGGAAAGCCATGAGGGTTAGTCATAGAGAAGACGGATACCTTGGTTCAATGATAAATTAACATGCCAAAATGTAACTATTGGACAGACCAGAGAATCATCAGAATTGACATAGATTGGAAAAACTGATAAGATGCATCATGGTGTATATTTATGTTACACAGGTCCCAGTCAACACGAAATATTTTCACTGTCTAATAAACGTATCAGACAATACATGACCAGTAATACTGTATGGAGCCGAAGCAATATTAATAAAGTCATCTAGAAGTCAGGTAAGAGAAGTTGCTGAAATGAGGATGCTAACGTGGATGAAGTGGAGGCCGAATGTGAAGATGCGTCTTAAAAATGACATCCAGCACACGCATAAAGGTGGCAAAGATCGGACTCAACATTAGAGAATAAATTGACTAAGATAATTTATTGGTATACCTACATGAGAGAGCAGCAGCAATACAGCAGAGATAACTGTCATGCAAGAGGAAAGGACATGAGTCTAAAAATTAACAATTGATCAGAAGAATGATTAAGTATGGGCACAGGCTTATGTATATTTCCGTATGGTATGCATAATGTGAGAGCTGCATCTCATAAAGAACCGTGGCCTTGCACCCCTCGATTGTGAAATGATGTGGGCTATGATGAGTGTATCAAGGATAGCATCAAGAGGGGGCCTCGTCCAAAAAGAGAACAAAAGGGGGAGAGAGAGATTTTCTCCGTAACAGATACGTCAAACGTGTCACAATTCCAACATGTCTCGGGGAAGACACAAATTTCCAGGGCCCTCGACCTGAATCTGCCAACGGTGTAGGCAAAATTATATATATATATATATATATATATATATATATATATATATATATATATTCCGGTGCGATAATCATAAAGTACTATATTTTTCATATTGTGTTTCCCTTTAAACATAGGCTATTGTTGTTTCAATATAGCAGCCGCCAACTGGCAGATAAAACATAAATCTGCACAACTAAGGATACGACTGGAATATAGTAATATAGCCGTTTGCTGCTTATAATTAATAACCACCTCTTTCGTTTTGCACGCAAATAGTCCGCTGATATTTCCGAAATAGCATCACACAGTAACTTAATTGTGCTCAGTTAAAAAGGGCTCACAAATGCTTTAAAACCTGCACACTGCAATTGTTTATATGAATGATTAGTTGTAGAACTTGTTGATGAGGACTTTTTATTTACTGTTGCAGTAAGATACTGGCAATATTACATGACTGAAATGTTGCGATCTCACTCAGTATGTACATGGAGCCTTCGTACATGAATTACGGTGCACTGTCAATAAATGTGTCGACGTCAGATAATTTTATTAGATGGAGCTTGAAACTCTCTGTAAAGGATGCAGAGATGACAGGAATATACTTTCTGCATTGATTAGGGAGTCCTTGTTTCGTACGGAGTAATAAAATTTTGACTTGATGTACAGTCAGTATAACGCCACATTTTTTCATAAAAATATTTAAATTACTGGCCCAAACCACATGAACAAGGCAATTACTAGCTGCAGTAATAACAAGGATTAAGAAAAACTGCTACTTCACCATAGGTGACAGAACACAGCAAAGAATATGTGCAGAAAATTGCCTTTGGGTGGTCCCTTTAGTCAAGCTGTCATGTGTAGCAGTACTCTGCAGTCTGATTAGTTGAACTGGAGCAACATTGGGTAAGCAGCATCAATTCACCCGAGCACATTTCCTTTGTTTTTTTTTTCTTGCCGCTATATTGGACAGAATTGGCAAAAAGAATTTGCACCCACAAATGATGTGGACTCCATGACTCAAGGAGCTGCACAACAAGGAATACACATTCAAATATCGATATAATGAAATTTTCTATTCTCTACGATGACGACGATGTAGGCTTGTTGGTTGATCATCATGGAATGGCATGTAGTGTAGTGCAGCAACAGCACGGACACCAGAAGAAACCAAACGCCGACACAAGAACCTAATTATGTATGTGCTCCGTTTCTTGTATTCTTGTCTTCTCCGCGCTCCACTACATGCCATTCAATACTCTAGCTGCCACATTAATGAGCACTGGAAACCTAGAATCAACTAACGTCTTGCCGGATTTACCATAATTAAAAAGCAAAATATGGGTATGCTAGGTCTAATTGAGTTCTGGCGATTTTAGCATCAAATTCATGCTAAAAGTGCTTTTAGGAAGGTTTACTTGTTTCTCCCGTGAAGGCAGAGTGCATGCTCGAATGCTACAATTTTGCCTATATGTGAACATAGGCAAAAATGGCATATTTTTGGGTCTTGCATAAATTTTATAGTATGTTGCATGATCTAATCAACTTGTTTCGATTTAACGAAGTTCTCGATTTAAGAAAATTATAAAACCTCAGATATATATCAATCAAATTTGTTAAGCAGACTTATTGTACTTTATAACGAAATTACTGTGTAATCAAAGCAGCTACTGCAGCCGCCGCTGTGGCGAGCAATATTGAAATGACATTGCTTAAACCATTTGCATTAAGCATCAAGCAATGAGTAAATTTAGTCAAAACGCGCCGAGCACTGCTGCGCAAGAACGCGCCACGTGCATTGGCCAAGAAAAGATCTGTGGGGGCAGCGGTACCTCGCGCGTTCATTCAAAGCAGCACATAAATGTGCCGCGGGCTTGAAATGGTTATACTCATAACTCACACTTTATAACTCACACTTTACAAGACCTTGGTCAGACCCAAACTTGAGTATGCCTGCTCAATTTGGGATCCTGGCCAGGTAACACTAACAAACTCTTTAGAGCTTATCCAGAATCGCAGCGCCCGGTTTATAATTTCTAACTATAGTCGTTATTCTAGCGTCTCCGCAATGAAACTAACTCTTGACCTACCAGACCTCGCTCTGCGCCGACAGTGTTCTCGACTGTGCCTCTTCCATAAAATATTTTACTTCGATCTCACACTTAAGGAAGAATTACTACATCGGCCATCGTACGTGTCATCTCGCATTGATCATTCCCAGAAAGTTGGTGTACCCCTTTGTCGCACAAAAATCTACTCTGACGCACTTATACCAAGAACCTCGGAAGACTGGAACCACCTCCCTGCCTCCATCACCGCCATCTCTGACTCCAAGGAATTTCAAGACTGCCATTAATACTTACATTTGTTCTTGCCCCTCCTCTCTGTAAAGCCTTCGGGCGATTGAGAGTACGAAAATAAATAAATAAATAAATAAATATATGCATTCGACAGCAGTTTTTCGATTACTCATTATTACCATCAGCCACACGCGCGCGTAACACGGCCACGTGGCAAACACGGCCGTGCGGACGCTTCGCTGTGCGTGGATCGGCTGGTTGCGATATTGGGGCACTCTACGGGTGCATGTTTAAAGCACAGCTTATTTTTTCAATCCCATGATCTTTGCGGAAGCTCCATGGCGTGTCTTGCACGGTACAGAATTGGACGCGGTACAGAAAGTATGCAGGTCGGGCAGTACGCGCAGACGAAGCGCGAACGTGAGCTCAATGTGAACACGTCGTCGTCGTTATTATGTTGCGATTATTGATGCGAAAGTATCAAATGGCCCATTAAGCGAAAAAGATGTCTCAGCGAAACGGCATCTAAAGTCCCATTGGCTGCGACACCAGGTCACGAACGCGCCTGCACGGAGCAGAGCGGGCGAAAGGAAACACCTGCTGTAACGCTAGCGCGCCAGGTATTGCGGGAGGGGAGAGGGCATCGCCGCGACGCCACGTCATCCTCCCTCTCGCAAGTCGGCGCGCGGTCCGTATCTCTCTCTTTCTCACCCTCACTGGGCTTAGCTGCTGCGCGCGCCTACCGGCCTTTTAGAGCGCTGCTGCTTCCTCGGTCTCTTCACGCACAGGACGCGGAGGACATGGCATGCGGCGTTGGCATCTCAGGCTGCTGCTGCTTGTTGGATCGGGCAGCGCATACCACTATGGTACATCACAGTGCAAAATTCGAAGGACCGCTCAGCGACTTTCAATGAAACGTTAATCCTTTCGCAATTACAACTCATATAAGAAGTGCTTAGGCGTCCTCGGACGCGTCATCATTCACCGTCACCCATCACTGTCTTCACTGTGTGGTCGGCCTTGTGTTGTCATTTCGAATTTGTCGTAATATTACGCCGTCGACACGGCCCTCACGCCGTGTCGTAGATCACGCAGTCGTCGTGATGCATGCAGTCGTCATCCCACGGTCGTTATGCTTTAGTCGTCGTGACTCCAGAACTGTGATCCCATCGTTGATCATGCCATCGTTGTCACACTGGCATCATCACGCTGTAGTCGGCATTCGACAGATCAATTACCCAGATCAGCATTCCCTTTTAAGCTTCTAGAACAGAATGCATGTGGTGACGTAACACCGTAATATTGTAAGAGACACTCGGGCAGAGCAATTGCCGGTCTTGATCACCAGGCCAAACCTGCCTGCTGCTGCAACCCACCACTACATCACATATTTCAAACTCCACAGTAATCCTTAATTGAGTCACAAAACTTCTTCAGCAAATGTCAACATGGTTGCCATAAGCACCTTCTCTCTCATCCAAAACACAACTATTGTCATGTTCATTAACTTGATCTCCACTCTTGAACTTGGGTCTTGCGTTGAATGTATCCTTTTAGCTTTTGAAAGTCTGATACTTTGTGGCACTGACTCTTTCTCCTGAAGTTAAGCTAAACTAATATTGATCCACATGCAATTACTAAAGTGCACTGAATGCTTTCTTGGTGACTGTTACAAGAAGGTTCAAGAGATGGCGTATGTACACTACTGTTTACAGTAGTGTACATACTCGCCCTCCTGAAACCTCCACTCCCGTCGCGACAACCCTCCTCCTCTATGAACTTGGAGCAGACGAAGTATCAAGTTGCGTCTGGCCCTCCTGCTCCTCTCCTGCTCGTCGGCTTCCCCGTCTATACACTCTATTCTCTGTACCTCCATGTAACCACACCCATTCCTCTGTACTCCATGCTTAATAAACTCAGTTAACCCCCGTTAACACAAATGCAGTGTTCTATCACCCACTAAACGAGACATAGCGAAACAGTCATCTAGCACAATTTGTATATGTTTACAACTCTAATTCACAAACCTGCCTTTTGTAACTTCTGGCATGCCATTATGCTGAGTGTTTAGGCCCTTGATTTTTCTTATTTTGGACCTCCCAAACAACTTAACGTCTAGCATTAAGCTTTCTGTGGATGACTGTGTGTTTTTTCGTGAAACAACCAAACCCTGGCAGTTCCATTTCACTTCAAACCGAATCTCTTTCTAACTAGTGATGTCTCTCTTGGGAGCGTCATCACTAGTCAAAAACATAACATCAGCAAAGGTAAAATGAAGAGATTTGCACATTATACCTAGTGCTTTTAGCACATTTACCTACAAAGGTAACAACTCTGCTCTAAGTCTGTCACCTTGTACATAGGTATTCACATTACTAATAATGTCACAAGGTAAATGCACACCAGTTACATAACTAATGCTGATAACCGAACACTTGGATTTCTGTGTTGCAATTTTTCTTTGGCTCCTGCTTTCCTTAAACTTATACTGTATAAAATGCTTGCGAGATTGAAAATTGAGTATGTTTCATAAATAGGGGATATACCTACAGAAAACACAACCTTCGTATTTACTTGAATCCAATTTACAAATCCAAGCAGTAAATTTTATTGTAGCTGCTTATTCCCGTATTGCAAGCATATCAGCAATTAAAACTTGCCCTGATCAGCCAGACTTGCCAACAAGAACACTTACCGGTTATTTAACATATTATGAATTGAAACATGATCCGTTTTTATTGCCTCCTTGTATCTCATTGAGAATGAATCACCACCTCAAGGTACAGGCCAACTTGCCAAACCAATCTTAACTTTTCCTGTCAAAACAACCTCAGAATATAGATATATATCCCTTGGCACCCATTCTATAACTCTAATAGTCCACCGGTTATCTGCCCTACGCTCAGTAAGACGGGAAATTGGGGAAGTTGGTGAAGCTTCATGGTAGCTATGTACAGCGGGACAGACGTGGACAAAAGGTTTTAATAGAAGGGGATACAATACAGCGATGACTCACAATTGAAGTTTATTGGAAGAAGACAACCAGTATATAACATGCATCACATGACCAACACCTGCACACCCCGGCATACGTAGACACACTACCAATAACAACCTTCATATCACCGAATGTGCATGTTTCGACGGTGACAAACATGTCACGGCTGTCACCAAACATGTCACCAACGTAACAAATTACTAAGGTACGAGGCAACTCAGTCGCTTTACCCAAAATCTAACAAAGCAACCTCGCTATCTTGCAGCGAGATGGATGGCTGGCTAACACGTAGTGAGCCTTTCATTCTAATGTGATAAGTTTCCATTAATTCACGTGAGAGCTTTTCAGAGTCTGAACAGCACAATAGTACTTTCCTAAACCGGATGACACCCACACTCGCAACAATGCATAGAAAAGTGCGAATGCACAAAACTCTTCAAAAACTATGGTGCTCCCTTAGTCGAACGTTCAAGCACCTTCCATTCTGACCGATATAATGTAGGCCGCAAGAAAAAGAATCGAATAAAAAACATTTTGTGTGAGAGGGACAAACTGCATGCCATGTTTCACTTTGCACGTCCCCTTGTTCAGCCACCCCTTGTGAAGAACGTGCTTGTTTACCGCTTCACATATTCCCTTCAGCTTATTTTTGCACGAAAGCCAAACCCTGACCAGGAACTTAGAAGCTACCTTTTTCAGCCTGTCTGAGAATGAATGGAGAGGATAATGGCAACTCTGTTCCGCTCTCGCTCCTTAGGTTTCTTCGACCCTGATTGCACTTTATGTACCTTAATTAACTTGTCACAAGATAAAAAAATCATTTAAACTGGATAACCTGTCTCATTAAGCCTTGTCGCCCAATTCCTCACTCTTTCAAGCAGAAGGTGAGGATCGCTCTTGGGTTAGGGCACCCCAAATTGCGTGAGTGGCAATCCTGGGCTTATCAGGTTTCGAATGGCTAGACCTATATCAAGAATGGGCTTGGAAGTTGTCGGCTGATATCCCCAGCACACGTGATCCCTCGTAAAAGTAAGCCTGAAATCAAGAAATTGCAGCAGATCTTTTTCTGGAATTTCAAAAGGGAAGTTGAAACATTGTTCTTGTTCTCTAAATAGCTTCAGTACATCAACAACTGTTTTGCAAAAGTTATGTTGGTCCACGAAAATCAAATTATGGTCCACATATCTGAAAAGCTTAAAAGCAAGCCCACTCAAGTTTTGATTATTTGCTGGTCAATATTACTGAGCACAGCCACAACCCAGGAACCTATGCAGATGCCAGCTTTCTGGACAAATATTTTACCTTCCTACCCGACCAAAATTGACTTTAAATAAAAATGAAGGAGCTACAAAAAATTTGCAACTAGAGTTTTACACCTTTCAGCAAATTCCAATTCATCCGTTTGATCGTGTATGCAGTCCTTAAGAAACTGCAGCAGATACACATGTGGCAAAGAATAGTATAGATCTTCTACATCTATACTAAAGCCACCGCATTTCCCCAAATTATGTTCCTGCAGGAAGTGTACAACACTCAGAGAGCTGGGAGCAAGGAATGGGTCCGCGATACGCAGCCTGTCAAGCTGTGTCTGCAGAAATTCCGAAATAGCACAAAGCCACGAATTATATTCCGACACAATGGTTCTGAATAGATGCCCTAGCTAGTGTGTTTTACACTGAAGAAGGCGCGTAAATAAAGACCTTTCTCTGTCTTAACAGCGTTGGAGATCCTTGTCAAGCCAAACTGATTCAACTTTACGACAGCTCAAGATTTTATGTTAGCTGGATTGGCAGTAAATTGGGGGAGGGGGGTTAAAAATTTGTGCCAATGGCCGAGACACTTTTTTCTAGAAAAGTGCCTGCAGACATGACAACAAAATGCCCTTCTTTGTCTCCAAGAAACTTTCAGGTTTCTGCCCCTATGTTAGCATGGGTAGAATGCAATGATTGTACACAATGATACACAGGGTGTGCCAACTGTCTTGCACCAAAGTAATGTTGTTTGCCATGGCTTGGAGATACTGATATTAATTTTCGCATTCTGCCTAATAACATAATTAGTCATAATTATTTAATCAATTTATCAAATATTATAATTAGATGAAAAGTGTCACTAAGAAAATTGTAGAGCACCATGAAAAACTCTCGAGACAGCTTTCTGTTTCTCAATACGAGCTACATAAAGGTGTTTTTCCGAGCGTGAAAGAAGCCCTTAAATACACGCAAAATTGCCACGAGACTGGTCGCTCGAGGCACTTTGTATGTATTTGTGGGCTTCTTTCACTACTTCTTGAATTTTTCCCTTTTAACATATGTTTTAGAACCGTAGCCGACTGCTAGTAGAGGGCCGGCAATGCTGCGACCTGGTCGACGGAGTGATTTCTTCTTTCATTCTAATTACTGTGCACAGTTATCAGCACGATAATATTCTTCATGCTATAAGGAATACCTCCAGCATGCAGTCTATATACTTATGTGTTTTTGTTGCTTCTGGCAACAAAATGCAACATCCGTTGAAGCACACTCACTCGCTTTCTGATCAAGAAACGAATGCAAAAAATGAAGAACCCTGCCTTCACAAAATTTATTAATGACAAGAAAGCCACTCTGGTAGCAATTATATACATACACAGCAACAGACACCAAAACCTAAATATGGGGAAAAGAACATGAACTAAACTAGCAGTGAAAGAAACCAAACGCCGAACATGTGTTACATATTACTCAAGTATGCACATCCAACCTGAGTTAAAGAGATATTAGACGGTTGACTCCCGCAGTCCTGTGCATGCATCTGGATATGTTAAGACTCAACTACTCCTTGTGTATAATAGCGATGCCCATGTTTGTGAAATCCGGTGCACAACCGCAAGAACGACAATGGCTTGACAGGTGGTTCACCTTTTGAGGAGTTACCATGTTCCATAAGGAGGCTGCATCAGCTTTTCTGGCCAATTTACACAATACCAAATGAAAGCAGCAGCTTATAAACAACACAACATCACATGGCAGAAAATATATATCTGCCACGGGTCATTAGCTACACTCATTAAAATACATCAGAATTGGTGCTAAGGCTGGTGCACAATATATGCAATTACTTTGAACAATCATTAATAAGGCAGGAGCTTGGAATATGCTTGAACATGCTTGGAAGTGCTTTGGTCATACAAAGGTCAAGGCCCTTTTTTGGCGTCACCCACACCTACTCGTTTTGTTTTCTTTCCTTTTTTTAAGTGGTGCATCCATCGGCAGGGTTCGTGCCATGCTCTTCGACCGTGATTCCTCTCTGTTCGCGCCTGCTAAAAGCGCACGGCCACAGTAACGCAGTGGCCGCTGTCCACTATTTCATATACTTCACCGCAACACATCGCGTATGTTTCGCTGCATAATACTACTGTATGGCGGCAAAGCTGACTTTCTGAAACCGACATTATGCAACGGACCTTTGTCATTTTGCTGCTCGCACGAGCATTAGTTCGCACGACCACAAAACGCAGACTTGATTTTAGTTGGTTGATTTTAAAGATAGCATTTCGAGACCTCCAAGTTGTTTACACGAAAACGGGTGAAGCTTCTTGCGCTCGTACGCGCTTCTAAAGGCAGCGTGACCACCTATAATTAGAGCACTGTCATAACCGGCGACGACATCCACACAAATTTCATCAACCTCAACAAAGCTACTGGGCAAGGCGATCAATCAATGGCACAGGCGCCACCCTGGAACCGGCAAAAGGGGCCTACGAGGTTTACACAAACCACATCAGCTTCCACAAGGCTACTGGGCAACACGATCCGTCACGGGCACAGACGAAGTCCACTAAACACTGCACGGGCAGAACGACTACGGCCTCACGCAATCACATCGCTGCATTTAACGACATAAAATAACTTCTCAAACTTCACTAAGACCTCTTGACGCGTTCATCACTTTAGCGCTATCTATTTAAAAATAACCTTTAATATACGAAGCCAAGTCAAATCAGTATTTAGCGGCTGTTTGGGTGAACCTAGCGCTTTTGGGGCCTAAGCCCTAGAACGACCCGGGCCGTGACCCGGACACTATAACGCTTACCCCCCCCCCCTTTTTTTCCTCAGTCGACCGGGTCACATCATTGCCGGCCTGACCCAAACCCAGTAAGGAGAGCGAGGGGGTGACGTGTTTTACGCGTGAAGGTTGATGTCTGTGCCGATGCGTCGGCTGATACACCGCAGCATGAAAACGATAAATGCGGTAGATTTCCGCTCAAGGACGGTGTGGCGCAGTAGTCATCGCTTGTTTCGGTTTCGGGGCACTTGAGGGTAGACGAGGTTGGTCCGCCTATAGCGCTAGCGCGTTAAAGGTAGGGCGAGCCTACACCTCTAGCGACGGCATGCGGCAGGCTGCAGACATGAGGTGTTATATAGCGGTGGTCAGGATTGGTATTTCCTGGCACACGATTCAGTAGGCTCCGCCAGGCAGGTGTATCCCGTAAGCCAATACACCGTAAGGCGGGCGTGGTGGCTCCGGGAGAACAGCATGTGCCAACGTGAAAGCAGAAAACTGTGAGCACCTGTAAGGCGCAAAGGCGTCGGGCATCAGTGAACCGCATTGTCGTAGTGCCACCAAACCTGATTCTTTCAAGTGCGCTTTCCATTCCTACCATGTACATCATAATCAATAAAACTTGTTGCTGGTGAGTTGGTGCATACTTCGGGGAAAAATCTATTGCGCAAGATTCTAACAAGGAAGAAGTGAGGGACACGGACAGGCGTTTGTCCGTGTCCCTCACTTCGTTTTTGTTCGAATCTTGCGCAATAGATTTCTTTTCTTCGAAACATCATAATCAACAACGGGAATAAAGGCCCCCCTTGTCTTAGAGTTAGCTCCACATCCCTTCCTATTCAACGCAAACCGTATGTTCTAGGTAAATGTGCCGCAAAAGCTGTAATCAGTCGTTGACTGAGCTTTCTCCTTACAGAACACTCCACAAAGTGCTGCGGTACATGTTGTCATACGTTCCGGTAAATTCCAAAAAAAGTTTGCTCAGGAACCCCTCTGGGAGTTGTTTAGGTGTGCGCAAGCATTGTGCCACTTGTTCATTTCCACGCAGGCCAGTATCGGTATGAAACTTGATCCGACCAGTATAAACCCTTATCAACCCTTATCGGTCATCATCAACCTTATCAAACTACCCAGGTAGCCCAAACGGGATGGCATGACATGGCAAGAACTTTATTTTGGCCCAGAGAAACTAGGGCCCGAGGGCAAAAGCCCCCAGGCTAAGTCGGTGGCTCCGCCTACGTAGGCACCGGTAGGCCAAAGGCTTTCCTGATGTCGTGAGCTCTTCGGACGGCCAGGAGTTGACCTTGGAGGACATCGCTGGATATGCGTCGACTCCAGTCCTCCTCACTGCTGAGGTCCGAAGCACTTTGGTTGGGGCACAGCCAGAACATATGATAAATTGACACGGAAGGTCTCCACAACTTTTACATTCCGCGGGAAACTCCTGGTCAATTTTGTTAAGCACAAAAGGTGTGGCATAAGACTTAGTTTGAATCATTCTTAATGTGACTGCCCGAGCTCGGTTCAGCTTCTGCTGGGGGGAGGAAAAAACATCCTGCCGTCCCTATTGTGTGAGGCGATCTTGTGAAAAAGTATAAGTGGGTCTTTGTAGGAGCCGCAGGCATCCTGTAGCAGTTCCTGATCTGATGCACGGCATGTGAGATCTCGCACAGCAGAGTGAGCTTGCTCGTTAGGATTGTAGCCATTGGGGCTGACCGAGTGACCCCGATGAGCCGGGAACCAGACTAGGTGTGAGCTATCCAGTTGATCATTATGAGTATTAATACTGTGTATAAGTAACTTGTGTGCTTCCATTGAAACGAAGCCGGCTGAGCAGTTCCTGATAGCTGTACGGGAATCGGAGAAAATCATGGAGCTTCTCCTCATTGTAATTGCATGTGCTATGCTTGCTTCTTCGGTGGCATGAATTGAGCTCGTTCTTAATGACGCCGCGCTTATTAATTTACCGTTCTCATCGACCATGGCAATAGCGTAGCGGTTGCCCGATCCATATCTAGTTGCATCGACAAAAATGTCACAGTTTCGCCCTAAGGGCGAAGCAATGAATGCGATAGCAACACAGCAATGTCATACGAAGTAAGGTGAGCGGCTTTGGTAGCAATATGAATTGTAGTAAACATGAGCTGCTTAAGTAAGCAGGTGTGCTCCGGCGTAAGTAGACCGACATGAAGAGAGACTCGATGACCACGAGAAGGCGCGTGTGAAACGGTGGTGTAGATGAGAAGCGCTGCCCGTGGGCAGCGCGTGTGAAGGGACACACCTGTAGCGCTGCACTGCCGATCCGCGCAGCATTGCATGTGTAGCGTTCGTTGGAAAATGTGGCCCGACTATTACTAACTGTGGTGTGAGCGCGCACAAACAAACATGAATAGATCACACTGAATGACTGCAGACAACGACTGTCAAAACGCTGGCAGCAAGCTGCGGCGGCGAAGGTACGTGCGGTCTATCGCTTCAACGGAAACTGAGCGGCGAATGCACAGCGCATAAAGGTCTGAGCCGTGTGGAGATAAGAGACGGTGCGAGCGAGCGACGAGCGCGGTTGTTGGCAGAGTAGAAATGCGCCCCCCCCCCGCACCCTCCGGCGCTCGCTTCCCGCTTCCTTGCTTGCGCGTGGAAGATTGAGTGCGTTCGCTCTCCGTGACAGCGTGCGCCCCCGCACGCTTCCGCTCGGGCATACGGCGCGCGGCGAAGATTTTATCTATACGGAACCTCACGGCGACGGCGACGACGACGCCGACGCCGACGGCAGAAATCCGGTGGAAGTGTCCATATAATTGCTATCGCAATAAAAGAGCTGAGCTTTGTTGTTGGTGCAGTTTACCCAGAATGTATTTGGCCCTGGCGTTCCTTCTGCCCTTGTGAACAGGATGAATATTTCTAGGTATGGGGTACACAAGTAATTGTGTCTCCACCTCCATGGGTAGTTTGAACTTAGAGACGTCTCCTCCTCGAGGCAGAATTCTGACTTCATCTAGAATTTTGCACCCTGGCTTTTTGTTGGATAGTCTTGCAATTTGTGACATCGAATGCGCCTCAATGAGCTCATCTATAATGTTATGAAGTCCTAACTTGTTGAGCAGTTCGGTACTCGTCCGTGCGGGAGCCCTTTTGAGTCCCGATCGTATAAGTGCGTTCAGGTTAGCCTTCTCACCTTTCCCCCAGTTCAAGTATGATGCAATGTACGTGACATGACTGATGAAGAATGCCTGATATGCTTGGATAGATTACGTTTTTTTCACCGTTTATCCGAGACAATTAAAACGTCCGCAAGACGACGCGGAATAGAAGCTCCTACTCTATAAAACGTCGCATATCTAGTGTCCGGCTTGAATCCATTTTACAGATTGTCTAAATATGGTTTTAAAAACGTATAAAAAACTAATCTATCAAACAGATTTTCTAATACCTCAAAAATCTCGCCAAAACCGCTGTCAAAATAAGTTTTAAGACGTTTTCAAAACATCGTGAATAATTGGGTTCAGTGTTTTGATTTTGTTTTAACGTGACAGCGTTTAGGGCCCCGTGTCGCAGAAAATCCGGCGTCGGCAACCGGCGTGGGATCGCGGGTGGCGGAGAAAATCATCCAACCACATCGACCGCACAGGCCCTGCACGTGGTGCAAGGTTTTGGAGAACAAAAAGTGAATTTCTCACAGTGAAATCCGTCAGAAAAATGGCAAAGTAC
The DNA here is from genome assembly GCF_013339745.2 of Dermacentor silvarum. Taxonomy (NCBI): domain Eukaryota; kingdom Metazoa; phylum Arthropoda; class Arachnida; order Ixodida; family Ixodidae; genus Dermacentor; species Dermacentor silvarum. Next base: position 3,126,914 of record NC_051162.1, on the reverse strand, counting down.
GACTTTACCATTCGGCGTCGGATTCACCGTCAGATTGTTTACCAATCGGCGTCGGATTGTAATTTCAATGCACGAGAAAACCTAATTCTGCTACGAGGAAACTCAAACACAAACCAATTTTCCAGCATTTCTACCAGACCTGCGCGAATCGGGGCAATAGCAAACAATTAATAAAATAATAAAAAAATGTGCTAGGGCCTTCACTTTTAAAATAAGACCACTTATATTGCACCTGGAAAAACAACTTTCCAGCAATGCATTTCAGTTTAAAAGTGAAGCCGACTTTAAGGGGATCGGTGTAAGCTTTGTCTTTGTAAGCTGGCTTTCCCACGTTCAGTGTTGCAGTGAATGAAGCCTACTTGCGTTTAACAGCTTCGCTGTTAAAAGAAGCATAGTTAACAGGAGCATAGCATAACAGGAGGTTAGGTCTAGGATGGCACGCCACGAGGCACAACTTTTAAATCATTCGAATAACACGCCAAGCTTGGCGAACGCACCCGTTGTGCAGCCCATGACAACGCAGCACCTGCGTACACCAGATGCAGTTTGTATTTGCCAAACTAGGACAGATGGAACGCACCATCGGCGTCGTAAGTCAGGCACAGAACCCTCGCAAGAGAGCTAGTCAAAGCCCAGGTGCTCCCACCAGACAACCCAAAGAAGTCGGAACAGGTCCCGAGATATATATATATATATAACTTTATTGTGTCCATGATGGCTTCTGGGGGCGGCGGGGGTTGGGAGACTAACCCCCAGGCCTCCCCTTCCTCAGACGGCGGCCAGTCGTTTCTTTCTGGCGGCGTCTTCGGCCATCCGGATGGCCCAGAGCTGCTCTTCTGGGTGCAAGCTGAGCAGCAAAGTTTCCCACTGCTCGGCCGTAGTTATGATGCGTGTAGTGTTAGTGTGATGGATGTTGGTGGGTGTAGCTTTCGGGCATGCCCAGATGATGTGATCGAGGTCAGCGCGGGCCTCGCAGGCTTTGCAGAGTGGGGAGTATGAATCGGGGTAAATGCGGTGGTATTACTGGGTGTTTGGGAAAGTTCGCATCTGAAGTAGTCACCAAGTAGTGGATTGTGATTTATTCAGTGTTTTGTGTGCTGGGGGTAGCGTAACCACTCTCTGCAGTATTGGAGGAGGATTTCTTTGAATGTGACTATTCTGTGGCGCGCCATGCAGAACAGAGGGCTCATGAGGATCGGAAGACTCAGGAGACGGATGATGCGCCTGGTGTGCGAGAGCTCGGGTGGCATCGTGGGCGGCTTCGTTTCCAGCCAGACCCGAATTACCAGGGGCCCAGATGATCTGTACTCGGTGTTTCCTTGAGGCGGGAGTGCCGGAGAGTATTTTCTGTGCTTGGGGTGCTATGAGTCCTCTTGTATAGTTTCGAATGACCATTTTTGAATCGCTGATGATGTAGTGTGCATTGGTAGAGGCATAGTCCAAAGCTATGGCCGTTTCCTCTCCTTCGGGTTGAGTGGTGGGTATTGATGCGGCCGCGGCGAGGTAGTACTGCGAGCCCGCGACTACGGCGACCGCCATGGCGTTCTGGTGGGGTATTATTCCACTGTGTCCACATAGGCTACATCTGCGGCTTGGTCTTAGCGCTTTTGTAGATGTTTAGTTCTGTGTGCACGTCGCTCCTGATTGTGTTCTGGGTGCATATTACGAGGTAAGGGCGGGATCACTAACTGGGCGCGAATTTTCGGAAGGACTGGTACTTTTGGTCCGAATTGAGTGGTGTAGGTTATGCGTAGGGTGCACAGAATGTGCCTGCCCGTGGTGGAGTTGGCGAGTCGTTCGTATTGAGTAATACGCTGAGCTTCAATAAGCTCGTCTATGGTACTGTGAATGCCAAGGGCGTCCAGTTTCTCGTTAGAGGTAGAAATTGTAAGATGTAGGGCTTGCTTATAGGCCCTCTTGATCATGGTGTTGAGTTTGAGCTTGTCAGTCGCACTGAGGTGAAGGTACGTGGCGACATAGGTGATCCTGCTCAGAGCGTAGGTGGTTACCAGACGAATCAGGTTGTTTTCTTTCATGCCATGATGTCGATTTGCGATGCGTGCAATGAGGCGAGTGGTTTAGTGTACATGAGTATCTAATTGCTTGAGCATGTCCGTGTTTCTGCCGTTTTGTTGGATGCGTAAGCCAAGGATACGGATGCTAGGCCCTGTAGGTAGGAGTTGCTGATGCACGTGGAGTTTTATCTCGGGGGATGAGGGTCTGGGCATCGAACTCCCCACGTAATCCTGTATGGAAGGAGCTCCGATTTCTGTGGGGTGCAACCAAGACCGCGTGGTTCTACGTATACAACAACCTCGTTGATGGCTTGCTGCAGCTTGTCTTGGATGTCGCTGCCCCCGGTGAACCACAGGGTGATGTCGTCCACGTAGAGGCTATGCTTGAGGTTGGGGATGCTAGCTAATGCAGGAAGTAATCCGAGCACGGCCACGTTAAACAAAAAAGGGGACAGAACCGATCCTTGCGGCGTACCTTTGCTGCCAAGGTGAATAATTGGCAACTGCAGCCCTCCGATGGTGATGGCGGCAGTGCGACCTGTAAGGAAATCCTTGACGTAGTTATATGTTCGGTGTCCAACCTGTAGTTGTGCCAGTTGGGTCAGTATGGCCTCATGCGTGACGTTATCGAAGACCTTAGTTAGGTCTAACCCCAAGATGGCTCTGGTATCCAGCCTGGAGCTTTTATCGCCATGTATAATTTGGTGCTTGAGCTGAATCATGATATCTTGAGTAGAAAGTTTAGCGAGGCAGCCAACCATGTTATTGGGGAAGATATTGTTGGCGTCCATATGTTTGTGTAAGCGTGTGAGGATGACTTGTTCGAGGACCTTTCCGACACATGAAGTAAGTGAGATGGGGCGGAGGTTTTCGAGTAGGAGGCGCTTCCCGGGTTTGGGAATCCTAATAATTATGGCTTCTTTCCATTGTGATGGTAGTCGTCCAGTTTCCCAGTACGCGTTAAAATAAGCCGTGAGGGCTGTAAGGGAGTCCTCATCTATGTTGCGGAGTATTTTATTAGTAATGTCATCAGGTCCCGGAGCCAAGTTAGGGCGGAGTGCGAGGAGGGCTGCACGTACTTCTGCTGATTGTAAGGGCGCGTCCAGATGGTCATCAGCGGTTCCAGTGTATGCTGGAGTGGGTGTAGTAGTTGGGGTCCTACGTAGCGGTCTATCAGCTCTTGAAGAAGCTGTGCGTCCGTGCCCGGATGGGTGTGAATAATCTTTTGCAAGTTGTGCTGTTGTTTGTTGTTGCTGTCGGCCGGATAGAGGAGGCAACGAAGGATATTCCACGTTTTGGGTAGGTTTAGTTGCCCCTCGCTGCTGTCGAATGTGCTGTGCCAATTTTGACGAGTAAGTTGTGCACAGTCTTCGATATGATGGGCTAGCGTGGCAATACGTTTTCTCAGAGTTCGGTTGAGCTTGTTCCGTTTGTATCTGCGCTGTAGACTGGCGAGGTCTTCCCACATATGCAGTAACTTGCCATCTGTCTCCTGCAGATTGGCTTCTTCTGGTACCAAGTTAGTAGCTTCGCTCACGTCTTGCAGCAAGAATGCGACCCAATCTTCCAAAGGGTGTTGGGTACCGGAGAGAAAGGTGATGGCTCCGGCCTGCCGGAAGGTGTCCCAGTCTATGAGGCGGAGTTGACGGCCCTTGGGCATTCGCGGGCTCACTCGAACTGTGGTTTGGATTATATAGTGGTCGCTGCCCAATTTGTCTTGTGTGTTGAACCAGTCTACCTGTTGTATTCGTTTTGCGAATGTCAGGTCGGGAGTAGTGTCTCTGCTAACGCTATTTCCCACACGAGTTGGGCAGGTTTGATCCGTGACAAGAGTAAGACCTAGGTTCTCTTCGTCAAGCCATAGTTGTCTTCCCTTTCGGTGGTCCACCGGGCATCCCCATGCCACCGCAGGGGCGTTTAGGTCACCTACAATGAGCAGGGGGGCTCCTCTGGCTACTTGATCTGCTTTGGTGAAGAGTCGTAGAAATCTATGTTGTTGTTTGGGGCTGCTGTTTACATAGAGGATGAAGAGGCTCTGTTGCGTGCACCTAGCAGACGGGATGATCTCCAGGAGAATGTGGGCTGCTGTATCAATGCCTGTGTGATGCTGTATAACAGGAATGTTTCGCTTAACTAGTGTGGTCACTTGGCTCCTGCGTCCATCATCCGAAACTGCGGTGTATGCCGCGTATCCCGACAGCTTAGCTGGTTCTCCGGTCTGTAATGCGATAATATCGGGGGAGGTATGCGGTGCGAGAGAGGCTACGTATTGCTGTAAGTGTGCTTGTTTACGCCAGAAGCCCCGGCAGTTCCACTGCGAAATACAGTAGGTGGCTCGTTCGCGATTACTAGCAGCCATCTTTGTCGGGACGTGAGTACGGCTTCTTCAGGGGACCTGCTCAAGGACGGAGTAGGGAGTTTTCCAAGTCTGTCAAACGGGTATTGCGATTTTGAGCCAGGGTCGCGACCATGTATTGATAGGCTTTGTGAGTGTCGTCCATTTTTTCCTGTCACTGTTTTTCTCTTACCGCAAAGGCCTGCTCACTTCTGGGTAGTAGTAGTGGTTCGAGTTTCGCAGCAAAGAGGGTGTCCATTGCGCGTTCGAGAGCCTTTGCAATGGAGGCGTCGAGCAATGCGGCGAGCTTGCATGCTTCGCTGAGTTTACGTTCTATCCACTGTTGCAGATAAGTGAGAGCCTCAGAGTTGACACTCCGTTCTGGAGTATATACTGATGATGTCGCTTGTATGATGGGTTCGAGGGCTTTGCGTTTGTGCGGGGTTGATTGTTCGATGGTGTGCCGGAACTCTAATGCAGAGACAGGAACAATGTCTGCATTTGATGTTAATCGTTTGGGTTGTGTGTCTGCAAGTTGTGATTTGAGCTTAACGTTTTCTGTCTTGAGGTCTTGTATCTCAGCACGTAAGGATCGGAGCTCCTGCATGAAGCTGTGCATCCTAGCATCACTAACTGTGTTCACTGTGGTTGCTTTAGGTTGTGTGGTGTGACCTGTGTGGGAGACAATGCTGGCCCAGCTAACCTTGGGGGTAGCGTCTTGGACTTTACCTGTGGTCGCTCTAAGAGTGGCATTTCGTTGATGCTGCGTCGGTGTATAATCCGGTCTGCTTCGGCAGTGGCTGCGTCTCTGTGATTGACGCCGACCTCGGGAGTGGCTGCGTCTTCGAGACCAGCTGCGTCCACGAGACCGGCTGCGTCCACGAGAGTTGCTGCGTTCGGGAGCTTGCGGTTGGGGCGTCGACTTCAGTGTTGGCAGAGCTGAGTGTCCACTTACAGAGGTCGATGGCCGAGTCTCCTAGTTCACTCCTTGCTTTTCCAGACGTAGGCGTTCCCTTCGTCGTTGGAGTAGGAGGTGTGGTGTCTGGAAGCGGCGATGACAGGCCTTATCGCCAGTCGCGTGGTCCTTGCCGCAGAGCGCGCAGCAAGGGTAACAGGTATGATCAGCCGGCGGATTTACTCTGTCGCAACTCTTGCATTTCTTACGGGTTGGAGTGGGGCATACATCGGCCCTGTGGCCGACGGCGCCGCAGATGTCGCGGACTTCGATGCGCTTCTTCTGTACATATCATTTGTATTCTGCTCCGCGATAGTAAACATGTTACGGTAATTGCTCTCCGTCGAATACGATGAGCACTGAATTCGTGTTGCCCACGCGTCGGGCCTGCAGAACCGGGCCTGCAGTACCGTCTTGTAAACGAGGCTCTTGGTAATGTCTTGTTCCGTGTCATATGCAGGAATACTATGTATAACTCCTTTGGCTGTGTCTTTCGGCGGCGTGGCGTACGCTGTGGCGGCGTAGCGGAGTGCTCCGATGGGGAGACTGCAGATGCGGCAGTATTTTTCGGCGTTAGACATGATTGCCGTGCTAAGTACAATGACGTTATTACCCGCGCATGAGCGATATATGTCTTCCTCAGCCTCTTTGGTTGTAATGCCCATGATCTGCAGTGTTGAGTCACGTATCTGGGCGTCTCATAGTTTGGGCACGTTGAAACCGTCTCATGGGCGAATGACGATCTTGATATCGTGCTTAGGAAGTCGCGATTGCCGTGGTGCTCGTGGGCGGTGTAGGGCGGACTGCTGGGTACTCTCGGTGCGTGCGCTTTCTCTTGCATGAAGGAAGCCATGTACGAGTAGGGATGATGCCTGCGTGGTGTGTCATTGCTTGTGGCGCTGGTTAACAAGCCACCCTGCTTCAGGGGTAATTCCTTCGAGTGTTATTTCCGTGCCTTCAACCTCTACTACATCCATAATGAGGGGAGGGGCAGCACTTACTTGATCTCACCGGGGTGCGAAGTCCCCAGGAGCCGGGAAGACTGTAATAGCGACGCCGCGCGCGTTCGCGGGAGCCGTGGCCCTGTTTCTCGGCCAGACGGAGAAGCTGAAGATCTCGTTAGGGTTAGGAATCGATGCCGTGACCGGATCGAACTTTTGATCATAGAAACCCTTGTCATGGGTCCTTGGCATCGGGACTGCTCTTGATCCGTAGCTGTTAGTTCCAAGGTTAGTTTGCGTCCAGCGGTGGTTGTTTGAACACAAGAGATTAAAATGTACGGAGCCCATGCGAGGCCGTCCCATGCGAGACCGTCCGAGAACTCCAGTCGTGACGCAGCAATAGTAAATAGACCGAACAAGTGGAGATATGGCAGTGGAATTGCGGCGCACTTCGGAAAAAACTCGCTAATTTTATACAATTCATATTGTTACGCCGTGAAGCGTTTATTTAAATCTGCAGGGCAGATAAATCGGAACGGTTGGCGTGTTGCAAGCCCGGTACAAAAGCAACCAGCCAACGTCGTCTTCCTTCTCCACCGACAGTCCCCGTGATCATTCGCGCTGTTTCTGCCTTTGTTATGAGAGCTCGTGACATTTCCCCGTTAGCAGACGAAGCCCGCCGGGCATGTCAGTCAGTCATTCGTGAATTGCAAGGCTTCAGGCGGGCAACGTGAGTGACTTCGGTTTTGGCAGAGTGTCGTCCAGTACTCGTGAGGCGTGCAATGCGATAGTTGACCTCGCTGAGGCGTTCAAGTATAACGTAGGGCCCAACATAGTGCGCCAGGAACTTCTGGCACAAGCCACGCTTCCGCAAAGGCGTCCAGAGCCACACAAGGTCGCCAGGCAATACCAGGAATCTGGGACATCGTCGAACAGCGCCTCTAGCGGTCGCCTCTGAAAACATGCGCATTTTCTATGGGAGAGCGTCGATTTTCCCAAATAACTAATCATAGAAGCCATCTTTCAAAATATTACCGTGGAAATAGGCTCTAGAAGCTTAACCCGACATCTCATGCAAGCGGTACCATTACTTACGACAGAAAACCCGTTCCAAATTGCGGGCGAAGTTTGAAGAATGCGAGTCTATGAAAAAGGCCAACTTTTGGAGGCTTTTTTGGCCAGTAAAAAGCAATTTGCGATGAGCCTATTGCATCGATCGACGTATTATCGGGGATTTATCAACTTCAATGACTCAGCTTTCAGCTAGTTGCAGCAGCAGCTCTTGAAATGGCAAAAAGTCGTTCCAAAATCGCATTTTTCATAACAAGGTCGCAGAATTTATTGTGGTACGTACATAAACCTAATTTTTGCCTCCCGCAGCACGTCGAACCGATAGCCGAGGGTTCTGCGTGACCACAGATTAGGATCACTGATACCACAATTGTGAGTTCGCATGTTCGAAGCCAGCGGCGCCGCTATTTTTTTATCCCTTTGTCGCTGCTTAGTTTGGCGGTTTCCCGCCAGATGGCATATTCCCAAATCCAGGTCATTTAGTTACGGTTCTTGTTTCATTTCTTTCTACTGTACCAACGCCTTCCTAAAAAAATTACTGGCTGATTTCGTGAACATGCGAACGTGCTTCCAAATTTCTTTTGCACATTAGGTGGACTGTATTTGAGACAATAAACCCAGGTTACGCGTTTCGAAAGTTAATTTCTTTCTTAAGGCAAACATTTATGAAGACATTACTAAGAAATATTTTTGGCGTCTTCAGTTATGTCATGGAAAAGGCGTGTTTGTGCGATTATTTTGCAGCTTGAAACGTACCACACAAAAAAATAGTGTCCAGTGTGTGCAATTAAAAGACACAGAAGTAGAAAACTTGGCTGCAGCCACAGACGTAGTATTCTTACAAAGGAATACAGAAGCTATTTGACAGAGTATATTTGCATTATATCAAAGCAGAATTTTTCCGTACCGGATCTTCGGTGCAAATGAAGGCTGTCCGAATTATTTCACAAGCTTTTTTGCTTAGTACAAACCGATACCTCGAAACATAAACATTCTATCCTCAATATGCAGCGCACGTGTCTTATCATTTGAGCCATTCCCGTATACCTTCACGAAATTCCAGAAATACCAAAGGTCTTCATATCCTTTTACCACAACGTGCGCTGAGGAGTATTGGAAATTATGCGAAAAGACACCGGGACGTGCTAATGTAGTTTGTCGTGTAAAAATAAAGAACGATTTCAATCACAGACCACACCCTTTTTGAGTTATGCCCACAAAGTGTTGCAAGAAGACATTGTTTTCGGCTAGAATCACTAAAGTTGCTATGGCATTCTGCTGTTCTGTTCTTAACTAACTCTATTACTGAATCAGATCGCAGCACCATGATATAATTACTGGTACAATTCTTCGGTAATTCTGTAAGAATATTCTCCTACCCTAAATTTAACGTGTTTGAACAATTGGAGAGAGAAATGACCGTGAGGGTTTCCAGAAATGTTCCCCAATTAGAATCGTTTATGGCCCATATCGGTACGGTGGTATTGTCATGATCACGCCAGCGTCCACTGACACCATTTATTACTTTACTGCCTGTAAATAAAATACAAAAGTGTCGTTCCTTGTGCGTGAGTAGCACAATCGCAGCTGATCCTTTCATATGGGCCCACTAAGCCACACCTTCCCTTTTCTGCCATGGTGCCACAAGAGATGTCAATTTCACCCTTGAATTTCTCCCTGTCCGTTTCTTAAAAAGTATAGGGACGTACACAAGACGAACATTCGAAGTTTTGAAGTAGTCCTAAAAATGTAGTAAAATTTCATAGGCAATGTTATTATCCTTTATTTGTTTACATAGTTATTACACCTGATTGGTGATAATAATGACGTACTACATAATAGTTCAGTTCTACTACTTAATAAGTCATGTCTGAGATGGCTGTCGTGAAAATTAACGAGGTGTAAGCACTGCATGACGTTGGCTGGAAGGCCATTCATTAAAAAAATTGTGTGCAGAATAAAGAAAATGCAGGTGTTCAATCGCACAGTCGCCGCCAAAAGTTTACGCGGCCGAGGTTCTGCGCAAAAGTTCATTTTCAACGCTGCTACGTCCGCAGCCAGTAAAAAAAAATTGCCAGCCAATCCACCCTGTGAAGGTGGTTGGAAAGCGAAGCTTTTTACGCCACCCTCACGGTGACTGCGGCGCGCTTGATATTTCACACACTACAACGTAACTTTAACCACGGCCTTTATTATTATTTACTTCACAACAATGTTCACTACTGCTTTATGATCGGTGTGATATACACTACTAGACTACCCCATAGTGGGGTAGTCTAGAAAATGAACCGAAGCAGTTACTAGGCTGGAAGGCTTTCGAATGACGTCAACCCTCTTTCAAGCAGCTGCATAAGCTTTGCAACAGCTGCAATCTAATCTTACGGACCAAGCCGAGCCTGTTTCCGTTGTTTGCCCGCAGCCCTTATCATCCATCATGTTGGCTCATCACTTTGAAGCTTGTTTTAGTGGTTTTTCTTGCGAAAACGAGTGCTTAGTTGTACGCTGAATGCCTGAATTCAAGTAAGCTATACTGCTATACCTGCAATTGTTAGCGGTTCGTCGGGATCGTTTTTTGATTACAACGACGGACACGACAGAACCCTTGGTTGGTAGAGGTACAAAGCTTCGCTTTAAAATGCAAAACTTTTGTTTTGTTTACTCTAGACCAGTATACCCTATAAATCCGAATACTACGATGCGTGACTAAGGCGGAGAAATATAAATATTTTCTCACCTTCTGGGGTACGAAAACTTTTGACGCTGACTATACGTTCTGAAGGCAAGGTTGCTTTTTAGCTTCTTCGTGATGACAAGCGCGAACTCTTGATGATGGAATATTGGAGCGTACAATTGTATAACTTGTGCAAGCTCAGCCGACTTCACGACGCAAACATAGCGATGAGGGGACGTCGAGACTTGCCTCACCGCCGCCTCACGGGCGTGCTCTGCCGCCCAGGTTTGGTCGTCGAGGGCGGTGCTCCGCAGAGCCTCACGCAACCTCGACGAGAGGGTCGTGGTGTGAATGTGAATGTACTGTGCTGGGCACTCCCACAGCATATGCGGAAGCGTAGCCGGGTGAGTGCCACATCACCGGCAGTTTGGGGTACTGTAAACTTCAGGGAATATAAGGTGGAGGCGGGCGGGTGAAGGGTACGTATTTGTTTGTAGCAGACGCAGGGTGGTAGCCTGCGCCCAACTGAATTTGGGGTGAGGTGGGGGGAAAGATCGGCACAGCATGCGTTTTGTTTACTAACACTGATGATAAATGAATAGTCAAAGTAAATGAATGTTACTGTGCGATTCTGGACAGACTCGAGTGTAACGCATACGTTCTATATCACGGTAGGTTCCATACTAACTCTATACTACGCATTCCTATTCGAATTTTGGCTTGTCTTAAGCCTACCGAATTGCAATTAATCAAAATAGGTAGGCAATTGCTTCTTGGGATGAAGCCGAGGCCATGGTAGATGTGATTAGTAATGCGGTATATGTGAGTAGGCTGACTGGCATTATTACATGAAGTGCGCCAACGTACCTACGTAACGTCACGGTGGAAATTACAGAGCCCTTTATTGTATATATATTGAAGTCATCGGAGAGTGTCCTTGCTAAAACGTAATAAGTTTAATAATATCAGGACTGATTAGCCTTCTGTTAAAATGTTAGGAAAAATACCATGTACGAAGTTCTATTTTGATTTAAATTGTAACGTTATCAGCGCTTCCAAAGGAAAGTGACTGTACAAGTCCATCTTTCTCGGGCGTTCATGTCACCTAGGTACCACCGCCTGACACATGACCTTTATATATTAAAATCTTCCCCGATGACGTCAGTTACGTTGCGGCAAAAAATAAATACCCTTTCTAAAGAATGAACCATAATAGCTTCCCGACAAAGCGCAGTACGTTGGCGTAAGTCGTCATTTGTGATAACGATAAGAGCGACAGCCCGTTGTTAAAAATGACTTGTCACTCCCCGGTTTTTCTTTTTTGCCCAAGGACGCAACTAACCCGTAGAAGGGTAATCCCTCGCTTCGCATGATGCTTGCGACCTTTCTGGTTCCGGGCAAGCACGTTGTTTGTGTATATTTCAGGTGCGCTTGGCATCGAAAGTCTTAAAGCTTTAAACAGCGAAAGGCTGTCGCAGTCACTTCGGTAGCTATACGGAAAGCGCGGACAATCAGTCCACTTTCAGCAAACGCGCTCTCAAACAAGACATAATTGTGAGAAAGGGGCTCCTATATTACCCATAGCGAGAAATGTATCCAGAGATTACACCTCATTATCGCGATGTGTTTATGAGCCGCACTCTGCGGCCTGTATTCCGTATTATGACAAAAAAATATAGTTTATGCAGTGTCAGTGTAGCCTAAACATAAAACAGGAAATTGAAGTCATCACATCAACTATCATATATCATAAATTGAAAGAAATAAAACTGAAACTGTACTTTATAATACTCGCACTGCAAACTTTGATGCATGTGATTCATTTCAATTTCCTATCTGTTCCAGGGTAGAAATATGCTGTTCAGTTGGTAAACACAGATTATTTTGCAAAATTTGATAAGAATTTTTGCCTCCAACATATGTTCCTATTGGTCATGCACATTTCTCTCTATCGACAAGTAATAGACAGCGCCAGAATATGCACAGGACCAAACGACGAGTAACAAAACAGACACAGGGCGCACTAACAACTGAAGGTTTATTCACAAAATTTCTCCTCTCTATCGAATATATGGTCGAAACATCACAAAGTCGAATTCTGAATCATTTAAAAGTTAAACTGGCTTCTCCACATAGGGCAAATGCCGTATGAATTTGAGAATGTAATAATACATATCACAAAAGAGCGCGTAATTCAAGCGCGCGCCGAGTGTCGCGCAAGCCAGCGAAAGAACACGCCGGTCCCGCGGCAACTTCAACAGAGGGGGAGAGCGCATAGGCCTCAAGCAACAACGCTAACAACGGCGCCGAAACGTCTGGAACTTGGAAGAGACTCGACGGAGCGACGTTAACCGGAGAGAGAGGGAGCACACGCGCGCGCCGAGACACCTTCTCACCCGGCGAGTCGACAGACATAACTACAGCGTGAGCGCGCGCGCCAACAGCATGAGTCATCACCCCCCCCCCCCCCCCTCGAGAAGGTTCCGAAAGCAGCGGTCGAAGCACAGAACACCCATACAAAGTTAGAGAAGGGAAACTGTACCTTCCACAGTGCAACGAAAATAAGCGTAGCGGTGGCGTTGTGCACTAAAGTATGCGACCGAGAGATGGCGCTGGCAGAATCGAAACTAATATCATCATCATTAGGTAGTGAGCATTATGGCCGCTACGGTAGCGGTTCGTAGGGCTGGTTGCGCTGGTCGCTCGCTGGTTTGGGGCGTTTTGTTGCCGCTTTCAGGGAGGTATTCGTGTGTACTGTACTCTAACATGACCACAGATATCTTCATTATGTCGCCAGGTGACCGAGAGGCCTCAACTGGCAATAAAACACTTCAAACAAGTAAGCTCACATTGTTTATTGTCAATGGTGAATGAGGCAGTACATGATCACAATTTTCGTACAGCTCAGATGGACTTAATGTTGTCCGTCACTGAGTTTACAACATACAGAAACACAGATAACCATCTATTTATTGGGACCCAAAGCTGAAATCGAGCGAAGTTTTTTCATCGTGTTCGGCGTGCCGTAAAGCAAGGAGAACGAAGGTTCAGACAGTGATATTTATGCCGAGCTGCCCTCGTACTTGTATTGCGTACAGTGCTGCTTGACGTTTTATATTCTCTGCGTTCGACAATTTCCGATAGATTAAAGAAAGGAACACAAAAAATTACTCGGCAAAAATGTACTGTCAGCAAAATAAGCTCGAGCTGCAATGTCTCATTGCTCTCATAACACATTGGCGAGAAGAACGAAGTGTAGGAAGGGGGCGTTATGCGAAATTTTGCATCACATTTTCTGCTCTTGATATTTTATTGCGATAGCAATTATATGGACACTTGAACCGGATTTCTGCCGTCGGCGTCGTCGTCGCCGTCGTCGTCGCCGTCGCCGTCGCCGTGACGTTCCCTATAGATAAAATCTTCGCCGCGCGCCGTATGCCCGAGAGGAAGCGTGCGGAGACGCGCGCTATCACGGAGAGCGAACGCACTCAATCTCCCACGCGCAAGCAAGGAAGCAGGAAGCCAGCGCCGGAGGGAGCAAGGGGGGGGGGGGGGGGGGCGCACTTCTCTGCCAACAACCGCGCTCGTCGCTCGCTCGCACCGTCTCTTATCTCCACACGGCTCTGACCTTTAAGTGCATTCGCCGCTCAGTTTCCGTTGAAGCGATAGACCGCACGTACCTTCGCCCGTTGCGGCGTATGCTTGCTGCCAGCGTTTTGACAGTCGTTGTCTGCTGTCATTCAGTGTGATCTCTTCGTGTTTGTGCGCGCTCAGACCACGCTTGTTCATTCAGTTCGTAATAGTCGGGCCACATTTTCCAACGCACGCTACACACGCAATGCTGCCCGGATCGGCAGTGCAGCGCTACAGGTGTGTCCCTTCGCACGCGCTGCCCACGGGAAGCGCTTCTCATCAACACCACCGTTTCACATGCGCCTTCTCGTGGTCATCGAGTCTCTCTTCATGTCGGTCTACTTACGCCGCAGCACACCTGCTTACTTAATCAGCTCATGTTTACTACAATTCATATTGCTACCAAAGCCGCTCACCTTACTTCGTATGACATTGCTGTGTTGCTATCGCATTCATTGCTTCGCCCTTAGGGCGAAACTGTGACATTTTTTCTGCTGCACATTTAGTGTTCAGGTGCGGCAGCAAAGGCTTTGACACAAGTGGAGTACTCGTAGGGAAACCAAGGAACGTTATGGAGACAGCAGTGCTTACAAGGACTTCTGGAAATATTGTGTGAATAAACAAGGACACTATATCAACATATAAGCGAGCCCAATTAATGCTCACACATCCTTGGAAAATGGAATTTGTGGTTTCATATTGAAAAAGAATCTCGGTATATGTATTCCAACACAGCAAAGAGATTGCAAGGAGATGAGAGTAACAGGTGAGCAAGGGAAGCCTCAGCTTGGAGCCAGCGTTTCACCAAGCAAACATATTTGTGAGGGCCGAGACGAAGACAAGTTCCCACGCTGAGGTTTCCCTTGCTCGTTCACAGTTGATTAGCTGAATGTTAAGCTGAACTTATTCTGCGAGTACATTTCAAAATATTTTTGGGAGCACACTGTGCGCAGGTTTTGTCATCTGCTGTTTGAAGAGACAGAAAATTAGCTTTTAGTGATTTCTCAAGTTTGTGAAGTGTGAAATAGGCTGGCCGGTTGTGTGAGCTTGCCTTTTCTAGCTATCTCTTATGGTGCAGTACTAGCCTAGTTATTGATTCATGCAAACTGTATATGAGCCTCTTGTAGTAAACAAATGTAAAATCATGCGCATTTCCAGATCTAATTCTAATCCTAGCACTTGCCATGCCAACGTTCCCTTAGATTTTGTGATGTCATATAAATAACTTAAATTGGACCAATAATACAGAGTACGTCATTAGCAGTGCTTATCACATGCTCGGGTACTTATGGCGCAACGTTTCCAAAGCACCGTCTACTTTAGAACAACAGCTTTACAAGACTAATTCGCTGGAAACTTGAATATGCATCTGCAATATGGGATCCCAGTCGTGTTAATCTTATTACTTCACTTGAACTAGTACAAAATAACTATACTTTTATTTCTAAATATAACCGTACCGCGAGTATAACTTCAATGTAAACTGGCCTAGCACTCATTCCACTAGCTAATCGCCGCAAAGTCGGCCATCTTTTGCTATTTCATAAAATTTTCCATCACACCACACTTCATGACGACTTCATACTGCGGCCTCAGTGCATTTCAAACTGCGTCGATCATCGCAGTAAGGTAGGAATTGATTTATGGAACACGAAGTCTTTCTTTCATGCCCCGTACATCTCAGAAATGGAACCACCAAGTATCGTAGCCATCAGAGATAACAAACTTTTTTGCAAAACATTAGCTAACATTGTATAATCAGGAGAATCATTATGTTACAAGAACTCACTGCACTTGTTTGTTTTACTCTACTACATTGTAACCACTCCCCTCTTTAATACCTGTGGCCCTGAGGGTACTTTAAGCAAAAAATAAAATGAGTTTCACTCATCATGAAGTGTCATTTCCTTAAAATTGCATTAAGCGCTTTTGATCATTTTAAAATTCTTTGCATTTTCATGTAACAAATTATCGTTGTGAGGGAGCATGTGATACTTCGTGGTACTAATGCCCGTCAAATTCATTTGCAAAGAGCAGATGACAGAGTTTGTGCATTAGCAAGTAGGAGCTTGCTACATTGTTTCTGTTCTGGTCGTCATGGCTATAATGAGTGCAAAAGAAACAAGTTTGGACTCAACATGTTACTTCTCCGATTGTCATAAAGCGCCCTTAAAAGCAACTAAGCTTGCATGTCAAATTTCTCATTCCCGCTCAGTATGATACAGAACTGTAGACTGCAGTTTTCCTAATAGGGCTCACACCTCTCTATCTGGTAAACTTCCAAACATTTCATAGTGAGGCACGTAGTTCAAGAGGACCTGTTGTCATTGTGGTGACAGTTGAGCATCTTGTGGCTTAGCGTGGGCAGCTTGCAGACCAATAATCTCTCTTTTGTCCGTCTTCCTGAAAAGAGAAATGACAAAGCCATGACACACATGTAAGCAAAAAATGGTGAAACAAAAGTTAGTCCCATAAATGAAGAAAAATCACGGTTCTAGTTGAAGTGTTCAGAAACATACCCTTTGAGGATTCTGGCCTTTGATGTTACTTCCAGTGAAGACACGTTCACGGTTGACTTCTATGTCCAGAGACAATAGAGTTCAAAGGGATGAGTCCAAATATGAGCAGCGTCTTGGAGGCTAGAGTCGAAAGAAAAAAGAGCCTCAATTACTATGCTGGAAGTGTGCGTGAGTTTGTGATTCATGTATGACAGAGAACAGTGCACGAAACGCTTCATGACAGAAAAACGCACAAACACACACACAACACTGTTTTGAGTGTGCATTTCTTTCAGTGGTGTCCTTGTGTGGGCTGTGCTTAGTCAAGTCTCGATTAGATGACAATTGTTTCTGCCAGATACTAGTAATAAACACAGTCATTTTATTATGTCTCAAATGCAGTTAATCTAACTGTATCACCGGAAGTACACTTGTCACTAATGTGCAGTGAATTTATCGCGGTGTATCATTTATGCAGAAACAGCCAAAACTTTATTATTTATGCTGTACTCATGTTAGCAATTTTAGCAACTTGGCAAAGTAGCAAGAGCCTCGTTTGAATTGCTTTGGAAGGGCAATAACTTTAGAATTATTACTATTTTCTACTTTTAAGAAATGACGACAGGAATCTGCTTTATCCGCCTCGCATGCAAATAAATTCAAAGTTGTAAATGCGAAGCACTGCTTTTTTACTCACCGGCGCACAATCCCAGGGGCTGCAAGGTTAATCCGCTTTCGTGGGTAGTCTTTAAGCAGACTGTGCTCGGTTCCAGCGATGAATTTTCGTGCTGGCCAGCACCTTTTTTTTTCGAGCAACCAGACGCAACGCGGCCAGACGCGGCAGATCACAAACGGCGGAAGCCGTGCATGCAGCCGCCAGTGAAACGCCGCAGCTGAGAAAGTTCACCGTCTTTAAACACGTTCGCTTGGTGGCAGCTATCGAATGTTGGACGCATAAACTGGCTGAGGTATTATTGATATCTACTTAAAATGAACCTGCGTGATGCTGCTCAAAGGAAACGACCACCCCGTTCGCAAATATAACCGCCGTACAATTTGAATCGATAAACGG
Source organism: Dermacentor silvarum (assembly GCF_013339745.2). NCBI lineage: Eukaryota > Metazoa > Arthropoda > Arachnida > Ixodida > Ixodidae > Dermacentor > Dermacentor silvarum. The sequence goes on along the minus strand of NC_051162.1, from coordinate 3,109,723 downwards.
CACGGACTGCAATCGATACCAGTGGGCTGCCGCTAATCACATGTCAGTGAGGCCTCAAAACCTTTCTTCAAGTAACAAAGCACGGACTTTAATAACAGAAGTCCAGTAAAAACAATAGACTCCTTATTTTGTAAAAAAATGACACTGTAATTCTGTTTGTCGGTTATTATATGTACATTAATAGCTCAAATATTCAGTCGTGTTGAGCGCCCCTAGCAGAAAAAATACAAACTAAAGTATTCGACCAAATTACAGTAGCTCCACTTGAGCGCTTATGCTGGAACGCGCCGCGGTTGATTTTTCGCCCTCTGTGGCCATTTGGTGAACTCGAGAGTTTCCGGGGCCTGGTCGAAGGTCCGAGAAAAGAGTAGAAGCTTCCCAAGCTTTGGACATGCTACAAGATCACGACACCGATAGGAAAGTTCGAGAACGCCTGTGGAAGCTATATAACCGCCGTGCGAGAATAGGAATCCAGGAATCCAGGAGTCCAGCTTGGAGTTCAGAGAGTGGAGTCCGCACCGGTGAAGTGATGTAACGTGATGACCGAGCGTCTGCGGAAGAAGGGGATTCCCCGGCAAGCTAGTCGACGAGTTCTTCGAGCGTCTGCATTTCCGGAAGAAGTTCCTTCTTCGAGATTTGCCCCCAAGTTACGCCGAGATCGTCCGACTCCAAGACCAACCAGCACGGTGAATACGATTGGACACTCAGTGTTCCTATTTATTTTGTACTTTACGTGTTGGACTCTTAGTGCTTGTCGGGAATTATTTTCTTGTGTTTAATACCCATCTGATTTGTATTGTGTTGTGTCTAGCCTAAGTGTGCAAGTGTGTGTGTAACTGCATTGTGTGAAGGATATATTTTGTTGTGTTTTGACTACTCTGGGCTCTGACTCGGTCTTTGGACAGCAACCGGCGTTCGCTGGCGCACCAGAGGGCCCACTCTTAACTGTCCTTGCTTGCGTGGGATTATTTTCGGAAGCTGATAAGTCGGCTTTGGAATTTAGTCCGGCGTCTGCGCCTTGTTCACCGGGGTCTGTGACAATATTTCTGGCGTCCGCGACAGGACCTTTCTGGTGCTAATTGTGTGTCCATAGTAGGGAGAAAGAGCCTAGGGTCGTTTACATTGCTATTGTAAACGATTTTGAGTGTTGCACCACGTTTCGCTAACTTGTGTGCAGAGAGCAGTTCGATTGTTGGAATCTAGGCAGATATTTTTTGCACGCGGCTAGATTTTGGAAGGGCATTATGGATCTTGAGAAATTAGTTGCCCTTGGTGAGAAGATGGGTCTTTCCGGAGCGGAACTACGGAAGTTGGTTAGCCAGAAGGAAAAAGAAGCTCTAGAAAGAGAGAGAGAAAAGCTAGCGGCCGAACGGGCCAAAGAGGAAAGAGAAGCAAAGGAGCGACAGATAAGAGAGGAAAGGTAAGCTGAAATAGCTGAGAGAGAAAGACAGAGACAACATGAGTTAGAACTCGAACGACTTCGATTGCAGCAGCGTACAGACGCTCCCGCCCAGGCAAGAGTCGATAGCACTGAAAGGGAAGAAACTAGTTTCCGTCTGAACCCAAGCAAACTGCTTGTGGCATTCGATGAAAGAAAAGATGATCTGGATGCTTACTTGCACAGATTTGAGACAGTTGCTAAAAGCCAGAATTGGCCAGAGGATCAATGGGCCACTGCGTTGAGTACGTGTTTGAGCGGTGAAGCACTTAGTGTGTACGGTAGGCTGACGCCAACCGATGCCTCTAATTATGGAAGGGTGAAGGCTGCTTTACTGAAAAGATTTAGGTTCACCGTAGAAGGCTTCCGAGATAAGTTTAGGACTGGAAAGCCCGCCGATGGCGAGACAGCCACGCAATTTGCCGCGCGGCTCAGTCACTATTTTGATAGGTGGACCGAACTTTCAGAGACTGCACAGGAGTACGGTGCACTTAGAGAGCTTCTGATCAAGGAGCAATTCCTCATCAGTTGCCACCCGAACCTGTCACTCTATCTGAAAGAAAGGAAAGCTAAAACGCTTCAAGATATGTTGGAATTGGCAGACCAATTTTTGGAAGCACAGGGAGGCACCAATCTCTCCAAGATCAGAAAAGAGGAGCCAGAGGATGCAAAGAAACCGGCATCCGATGAAAGGAGAAACCCTCCGAAGCCTGTTCCGAGGTGTTACCTTTGCAACCGACTGGGCCATCATGCTAGCAGCTGTCGTACCAACTTTACACGCACCAATGAGGTTAAATGTTTTAAATGTGGGCGAACGGGGCACAAAGCCGATTCATGTCGCAACGGAGTCAAGGAAATTCCCCAAGCATCCTGTGTGTATGCCCCGCCAAAACACCAAGACGACGTAAACGATGACTTTGTAGAGCTCCGAGACGGAAAAAGAATTCCGGTGGTTAACGCTGTGATGACACAACGCCCAGCATTTCCCGATAAGAGAATGCCCGTACTTGCCGGAAAATTGGGAGACAAACAAATCACGGTGTTACGAGATTCCGGCACCAGCACAGTGATTGTGCGAAGAGACTTGGTCAATGACGACGAGCTCACGGGTGAAACCAGTTTAGTTTACCTGGTCGATGGTACGGCTAAGAAGCTTGCCGAAGCCAAGATTGAGGTCGAGACCCCCTATTACAGTGGGAATGTCACTGCACTTTGCATGGACAACCCACTGTACGACCTAATCATAGGAAACGTCGAGGGAGTTCGCGCCCCAGACGATCCGAAACCTTTGGAAGAAGAGCCGAAGACCGAACCCTCGACGATCGAAGAAGCTCGCGGAAATCCATCAGCAGCTGTCGAGAGCACCGTGGCAGCAGACAACCGAACTCAAACAAAGGTTCAGACAAAACCTTTCCAGCTCCTTTCCACGCCCAATTCCGAAAATAAACCGACCGGGACCCATAACCACGCGAAACACTACTCTCGAAAGACCAAGGACAGAAAATTTAAATTTAAGGACCGTTGATGATTATGGGTGGTGCAAAGCGATTTGATTGAGTGCACCGAGTGTTTATTTATGTATCATGGACATTGTGCTTGTTGGTGTTCTGAACTACCCTGTCGTAGTTTTGTATACTTGTTGCACATGTTATATTTCAAATGATTGTCTTGTTACGCGAGATATGAGTTTCTGTATAGTACAAGTGTAATCATTACGCGAGAGATGTATTATTGTGTAATATAAGTGTACTAGTTACACGAGCGATGTGTTATTGTGTAGTCCAAGTGTACATGTGTGATTTGTGCCTGTATTCGATGTATCGCGAGTGATGTGTGATTTGTGGCGGACTGATTTATGGACTTACGGACTCGTGTGTAGTGGACTTTTGTGCGCGCTTCTTTTGTGTTTCTTTGAATATTATTGCATAATATTCTTAATGTGGGGGGCAGTGTCACAAAAGAGCGCGTAATTCAAGCGCGCGCCGAGTGTCGCGCAAGCCAGCGAAAGAACACGCCGGTCCCGGCGGCAACTTCAACAGAGGGGGAGAGCGCATACGCCTCAAGCAACAACGCTAACAACGGCGCCGAAACGTCTGGAACTTGGAAGAGACTCGACGGAGCGACGTTAACCGGAGAGAGAGGGAGCACACGCGCGCGCCGAGACACCTTCTCACCCGGCGAGTCGACAGACATAACTACAGCGTGAGCGCGCGCGCCAACAGCATGAGTCATCACCCCCCCTCCCTCGAGAAGGTTCCGAAAGCAGCGGTCGAAGGTCCGAGAAAAGAGTAGAAGCTTCCCAAGCTTTGGACATGCTACAAGATCACGACACCGATAGGAAAGTTCGAGAACGCCTGTGGAAGCTATATAACCGCCGTGCGAGAATAGGAATCCAGGAATCCAGGAGTCCAGCTTGGAGTTCAGAGAGTGGAGTCCGCACCGGTGAAGTGATGTAACGTGAAGACCGAGCGTCTGCGGAAGAAGGGGATTCCCCGGCAAGCTAGTCGACGAGTTCTTCGAGCGTCTGCATTTCCGGAAGAAGTTCCTTCTTCGAGATTTGCCCCCAAGTTACGCCGAGATCGTCTGACTCCAAGACCAACCAGCACGGTGAATACGATTGGACACTTAGTGTTCCTATTTATTTTGTACTTTACGTGTTGGACTCTTAGTGCTTGTCGGGAATTATTTTCTTGTGTTTAATACCCATCTGATTTGTATTGTGTTGTGTCTAGCCTAAGTGTGCAAGTGTGTGTGTAACTGCATTGTGTGAAGGATATATTTTGTTGTGTTTTGACTACTCTGGGCTCTGACTCGGTCTTTGGACAGCAACCGGCGTTCGCTGGCGCACCAGAGGGCCCACTCTTAATTGTCCTTGCTTGCGTGGGATTATTTTCGGAAGCTGATAAGTGGGCTTTGGAATTTAGTCCGGCGTCTGCGCCTCGTTCACCGGGGTCTGTGACAATACACAATCATTTGGTTGCATAATCTTCCTGGCTATAGGCATGTAATGAAAAGTTCAAATGTATTACACGGCTTTGTCTTTTCGCGGCAATTTCTTCCACTGCATTTATAAAGTAATCTACGTTTTTTTTTAATTTTAGCGAAAGTCCAAAAACACATAGCAACTTATTTACCAAAGAGATGTGAGTTTCAAGAGCTCGTTAATTAGGTTGTCATTTGAGCAAATAAGACGAGACACTTTCATGCACAGACAAAATAAGCGGCTAAGAGGAACAGCTGACTAGTCATACCAGAAGATAAACTGAGTTTAGCTATGTAGTGTTAAACTATGTAGCTTTAAATAATGCACATATTTTATACATCGCCGGATAGGGGTCATTGGAGATCGCTGGGCGAGACCTTCGTCCTACCATGGAGATAAATATAGTCTGATGATGATGTATAAACATTGCCGGAGGTGACCACCCCTCATCCAAGAAATATTTTTTACAGTTTAATAATATTGTAGTGACAAATACCGGCGCAAGCAGAGGACGAAGAAGAAGACGTTTCTTGTTGTTGGTGCTCGCTCTCGCTCCGCTTGGCCGTTGCCTGTTTCTGGCCTTCATAAAAACGCCAAGCGCATGTAACCTCTAACGCGTCTTATCAATTGGTGGAGCGTGCTGGTTCCCTCTTCATCCTGGAACTCCGTACCCGGACTCTACCCCCCGCCTCGGCAATGCCTGACGACGCGCCACAGCAGGGTGCTCCCGCACCACCGGTGGTCGCCTGCTCTGGCGTACCACGACAGCGAGACCCTGTCATTTTCAACGGCACCGACGAGCACGACGTCGAGGACTGGCTCACTTCATATGAGCGGGTAAGCGCCCACAATAAATGGAATGATGGCGACAAGCTCCGCTACGTCAACTTCTACCTGGCGGGCGTAGCACAGCTGTGGTTCCACAACCACGAAGCTGATATTGCCAACTGGTCCGCCTTTAAAGCGAGCTTCGCGGAAGTCTTCGGCCGACCCGCTGTTCGCAAGCTCCGCGCCGAACAGCGCTTACGCGGTCGCGCCCAACAATCCGGCGAGAACTTCACGTCCTACATCGAGGATATTGTGGACCTCTGCCGTCGCATCAACCCTGCGATGTCCGAAGCCGATAAAATCAGACACATCATGAAGGGGATCGAGGACGACGCCTTCCACATGCTCATAGCCAAAAATCCCCAAACTGTCACGGACGTGGTTCAGTACTGTCAGAGTTACGACGAGTTGCGGAAACAGCGCATTGCTACACGCCTCCCGAGCTCTGACACAGCCAACATGTCACCGTTAACTGTAGGCTCCGTTTCTGCTGACACCGCAATGCTCATGCGGCAGATACAGCAGTTTGTCCGAGAAGAAGTGGCGCGACAATTGTCGCTTGTTTCCTGCGTCCCGGACTCTGCGCAGGCGCTTGCTCCGACGCTACGACAGGCCATAGAGGAGCAAATTTCTGAGGCTCTCCCAACCACCTACCAGCATCCGCCTGTTTCCGCTCCACTCACCTATGCTGAGGTCGCACGCCGCCAGTCACCAGCAATGCCACTCCGCACAGATCCTGTTCGACCAGCAAATACCTTCTACGCTGCGCGTGCGCCTGTCCACCCGAACTCGCCTCCTTTTCGCCGTCCCGCACCGCCGTCCACTAATCCTTGGCGCACCCAGGACAACAGACCTATTTGCTACTTCTGTTGTCTACCTGGCCATGTCGCACGTTTCTGTCGTCGTCGTGACATCCGTACTAGTGCGGGCGAAGTAAATCAAGGCTACTTTCCTTCTGAGCCACCACACCCGATCTCCTCGCACTCAACGATGAACAGCTGCTCACCGAATCGACGTGACTACGGCCCACGTCGGTCGCCCTCACCACGTCGCCGTTCACTTTCCCCAATGGTTCGTCGCCCCCCACCAGTAGAAGCGGAAAACTAGCCCTCGCAGTTCCGGAGGCAAGAACTGCGCTCGTGTCGACAACTTCAAGGCCTCCATTTCTACCTGCGAACGAAATCACCGTGAATATCGAAGGTGTTTCTGTGCAAGCACTTGTCGATACTGGAGCCGCTGTGTCTATTCTTAGTGGAGAACTGTGCCGCAAGCTCAAAAAAATTACGATTCCACTTTCCGACGTCTCCCTGCGTACCGCAACCGCGCACCACATCCACCCTTCAGTGGCATGCACAGCTCGCCTTGTCATTCAGGACGTTTTGTACGTAGTCGAATTCGTCGTTTTTTCACCGTGTTCACACGACGTTATTTTGGGTTGGGACTTTCTTGCTGCTAACCATGCCGTTGTTGACTGTGCGCGTGCCGAACTTGAGTTGTCGCCGACGTGTGACGCCGCATCTGACAAGCCGCCTTCTCGAGTGGTCGTCGCCGCGGACACTGATATACCTCCTTTGTCTTGTGTTCTTGTGCCACTTTCTTGCGACTATGCTCCCTCGTCCACCGCCCTGTTTGCGCCCTCCGAAGCCTTCACCTCTCGCAAAGACTTCCTCCTTCCTTTTGCAGTTCTCACAGTCGAAAACTCTTGCAGCGCCATTTATGTCACGAATCGGCCCTCTTCCCCAGCCACCTTATTCCGTGGTGAATGTATCGGTCGGCTTGACGATGTTGATTCCGCCTACTCCACTCAACTACCTGACGACGCGATGAGTCTTCACGTCGACAGCATTACTCCTGTTACCACCGCCGATTCGTCCTCCTTAGAAGCCTTCCTCCCGTCAATTGATTCCGAACTTCCACCTGCCCAGCGTACCCAACTCTTGGAACTGCTCGATTGCTTTCGGCTGTCGTTCGATCATGAGCAATCTGCCTTGGGCCGCACATCCTCCATCGTTCACCACATTGACACCGGCACTCATGCACCCCTACGCCAGCGTCCATACCGAGTTTCTCACGCTGAACGTCGTGTCATTGATGAACAGGTCAACGACATGCTTCATCGTGGCGTAATACAACCCTCGCACAGCCCTTGGGCCTCCCCAGTTGTGCTGGTAAAGAAAAAGGACGGTAGCATTCGATTTTGCGTTGATTATAGGCGCCTTAACAAGATCACACGAAAAGATGTTTATCCGCTGCCCCGAATCGACGACGCTCTCGACTGCTTACAAGGAGCAGAGTTCTTTTCCTCTTTGGACCTTCGATCTGGGTATTGGCAGGTCCCTATGAATGACACTGACCGTCCGAAGACAGCGTTTGTAACCCCAGACGGGTTATACGAGTTTAACGTGATGCCATTCGGCCTTTGTAATGCGCCTGCCACCTTCGAACGCCTCATGGATAACATTCTTAGAGGCCTCAAATGGCACACGTGTCTGTGCTACCTGGACGACGTCGTAGTCTTTTCCAAGGACTTTGACTCCCATCTAAAGCGTCTCGCAAGCGTCCTGACTTGCCTTTCCGACGCTGGACTGCAGCTTAACCTGAAGAAGTGCCACTTTGCCGCCCGCCAGCTTACTATCTTAGGTCATGTTGTCAGCAAGGACGGTGTCCTTCCCGACCCTGCAAAGCTTCGCGCCGTCGCCGAGTTCCCCAGGCCGTCTACGCTGAAGGAGCTCCGTAGCTTTATAGGCCTGTGTTCGTACTTTCGCTGTTTCGTGCGTAATTTTGCGTCCATAATCGCCCCCTTAACGCAGCTGCTTGCCAACAGCCAAGGCATCTCGGCATGGTCTACAGCTTGCGAAGACGCGTTTGCCACCTTACGTCATCTTTTGATATCCCCACCTATTCTACGCCACTTTGACCCAGACGCTCCAACAGAAATCCACACAGACGCTAGTGGAGTCGGCCTGGGCGCTATTCTAGCCCAGCGTAAGTCTGGCTTCGAAGAGTACGTCGTCTCTTACGCCAGCCGCACTCTCACCAAAGCGGAAATGAACTATTCGGTCACGGAAAAAGAATGCCTTGCTATCGTTTGGGCAATCACCAAATTTAGACCTTACGTATATGGCCGTCCTTTTGATGTCGTGACTGATCACCACGCCCTGTGCTGGCTGTCGTCATTAAAGGACTCATCTAGTCGCTTAGCTCGTTGGGCGCTTCGTCTCCAGGACTATGACATCCGTGTTGTCTACCGGTCAGGCCGTAAGCATTCGGATGCTGACGCTCTTTCGCGCTCACCACTGCCTGATGAGTCTGGTGCTGCGTCTGTCTCAAGCTATGATTCTTCCTCTCTTACATTGGCCGACATGCCATCCGAGCAACGCCGGGATCCTTGGATAGCATCTCTTCTAGAGTATTTATCTCAGCCATCACCCCGCACCACCGACCGCTCGCTTCGGCGCACTGCTCGCCACTTTGCCATCCGCGAAGGGCTCCTGTACCGCCGCAACTACCTCTCTGATGGCCGTAAATGGTTGCTAGTGATTCCTCGCCATCTACGTTCTGACATCTGTGCCTCTTTTCATGCGGATCCTCAATGCGCCCATGCCGGTGTCCTAAAGACGTATACACGCCTACGGCTTCGATACTACTGGCGCGGAATGTACCGCTTCGTTCGGCAGTACGTCCGCTCGTGCTCCAAGTGTCAACGCCGCAAGAGCCCACCTAACCAGATAACAGGGCCGCTTCAACCATTGCCTTGTCCCTCCCGGCCTTTCGACCGTATCGGCATTGACTTGTACGGCCCTCTACCGTACACCCCAGATGGAAACCGCTGGGTTATCGTCGCCGTGGACCACCTCACGCGCTACGCCGAAACTTCAGCGCTTCCGGCGGCCACAGCACGTGAAGTCGCCTCGTTCATCCTTCGCAACCTTGTTCTTCGACATGGTGCGCCTCGCGAGCTACTGAGTGACCGTGGTCGTTCATTCCTCTCCGAGGCTGTGGAAGCCCTGCTCCGCGAATGCAACATTGTCCATAGAACTACGAGCGCCTATCATCCGCAAACCAATGGTATGACTGAACGCCTCAATCGCACTCTCGGCGACATGCTCGCTATGTACGTTTCCGCTGACCACACTAACTGGGACCGCATCCTTCCCTTTGTTACGTATGCCTACAACAGCGCCACTCAGTCGACCACAGGATTCTCTCCTTTCTTTCTTCTTTATGGTCGCGAAGCTTCCTCTTTTATGGACACGATTCTTTTGTATCGCCCCGACGCTTCAGAATCTACGACTCTATCCGAAGCTGCCACCTATGCCGAAGAATGTCGTCAGATCGCACGTTCTCTTACCGCGCAAAACCAGGCCAGCCAGCAACATAGTCGAGACGCCGGCTTGTCCTTTCCATCATATTCACCTGGATCGCTGGTATGGCTCCGCGTTCCCTCGTCTACTCCCGGCCTTTCCACAAAGTTCATCTCAAAGTATGACGGCCCTTACCGGGTTCTACGACAGACGTCCCCGGTCAACTACGTCATTGAGCCCGTTCAGCCATCTACGGACCAACGGCGTCGCGGACGCGAAACTGTTCATGTCGACCGACTGAAGCCGCACTACGACCCACCAGTGCTGCCTGTTCCATAGGTCGCCAGGATGGCTCCTTTCTCGCCGCGGAGTGATTGTAGTGACAAATACCGGCGCAAGCAGAGGACGAAGAAGACGTTTCTTGTTGTTGGTGCTCGCTCTCGCTCCGCTTGGCCGTTGCCTGTTTCTGGCCTTCATAAAAACGCCAAGCGCATCTAACCTCTAACGCGTCTTATCAATATATTTATTTGCGCCGTCAGAACTCGAAGGCATTACGGAAGGAAGTGGGTTGAGCAGGCTAAACAAATAATGCAACTATTAAAAAAGTGGTCGCAGTTTCACCTGAAAGGCGAAGCAAATTTGTAGAGAGCTATACGGAGTAAATGATAGTAGCTTTATCAGCTGTATAAACTTGGACATGCAGCAGCGCCGGCAACACGCAGAACTAATGTAGACGCCGTCGGCGTTTTGCCCGCGTTCGCACAAAATGCGTGCGGCGTTGCTGACTGGTGCGGGAGCCTCTGATATAAATAGGCACTTGGTGCCGCAGCTAAAGGTCACCTCCCTTCCCTCCCCCCCCCCCCCCCCCCCCCATCGCCTTTAGCGCGTCGGAAGAAGGCGCGTTTGCTCTACATATATGGTGATTGTAAAGGAGGAAAGAGACGCCTACTTCTGCAGCCCTTAAGGAAGCACGGCGCAGAACGCGCGTTTGTTTTCCGCCGTGGGTTCACTCCACTTGAAACAGCGCGTCCCTCGCGCCCTTTCACTCGCACATACAACGTTCGGCGGCGCGCGGCGACGATTTCATCTCCATTGACGTCATACGGAACCTCAAGGCGACGGCGACGCCGACGGCAGAAATATGCTTTGGAGTGTCCATATAATTGCTATCGCAATAAAAGTAACTTTTTAATCATAGAATTTTACCTGGTGGTACGTGGAAGAAACTTTAGTGCGCACCAGGAAGGCAGCGTTACAATTATGCGATATTACCTGATATTACAAATTTAAAAGGAACATAGTAAGTAATTAACAAATTCAGATTACACAACGTACGCTAGTTGATGTTGCATGAAACTTGCGTTTATTAGTACTCTTTAGGATTTATTTGGGGAGGCGATACCATTCAAGGGCTGTGCGAGGCCAGAAAGAGCTGAAGGAAGTTAATGTGACTAAATCTGATACGTATTTTGTACAGCTGATCAATACGATGCTATATATGTGGTGACGGAGATACAGTCGTACGCGGATATATCAAGCCAACTTATAACTAATTATTCTGTATATCGAACAGCTGTAAAATACCCTTGAAAATTCCATGCAAATGTATCGGGCCGGTGCACGCGCTTAAAGAACGCTCGTTCACCAGCACATGCGATATATCGAACGCGGCGCCACGCAGAAGACCTCATAGTGCACGTCTTTGTACACTTTGAGGTATTCTGGCACCTGGAGATGGAGAAGAGATAGTGCAGTCAGTTGAGCCCTGTCAGCCTGTTCGGCTAGCCCTCATACTACATCGGACGTCAACATTCCTTCTATCCGATTTTCAAGGCGTCGTCGTGTGGGTTGAGTGCCTATTCATGAGTTTATTTTCCGCAAGCGATGGCCGCTACAAGTGTAAAGAAAAGAATCAGCTTGGACTTTTCAATGAAGTTGAAAGTGAACCAGCAATTTTTTTCCGTGTAAATAAAGTGTACTTGCTTTTTTCCCCAGAGTTGCGTGCAGTAAATTAGCGGCTCTCGGATGCACTAATCGGTAAGCCACCGTTTACCTGAGGGCCTATTATTTTATGTATCGAATTACCTATACATCGAACTTTTTGTCATCCCCTTCAGATTCGATATATCCGGGTTCGACTGTATCAGTTTACGGGTTACAAATTCAAGTTTAGCTTTATTTGGGGTTAGAGTAGCTATTCGATCATAAGAACATATAAAACGAGTGGAGTAATTTTGAGTTCTAATGAGGTACTAATACAATGGAAATTCACACATTGGATGTGTACTCAAATTTTGTTCCTATTAGTGTTCTCTATAGTAGCAACATGAGAGAGGATGGTGGCATTATAAGTGTACAGGAGCCAATAACCCAACGTTCGATCCGCATTGTTACTAATCTCGATATACCAGGTAAGATTATCCGTACTATGAACACGTGAATGCTTTTATGACTATACAGGCTGTAACTCCGTGTTGTTAAGTATGTACGTCGAAGAGCTGTTTTCAATGGGAGTTGCTCAGATGATGTTGCTGCTACGTCTGGTGTGCCGCAAGGCTCCGCGTTGGGGCCCATTCCTTTTAATTTTTTAATGCGAAAGCATTATATGCCACATTACGCGAAAACCCGTAGTTGTAGTCCGCGACGCTACCAAAAATGGCCGACGGCAAAGAGTAAAAACGCGTCGTAAAAATGCTCGAATTGATGACAAATTTATCAGACAGGTTTATGTAAACAAAGTAAACTAATCCCTTTGAAATAAAAAAATAGGTAAATTTTGATCTGGGCGGGAATCGAAACCGGGCCTCCGGGGCGCGGAGGAGACCCGACTTTGTCCCCTACGGCCGGATAAACTCATCCTAGCTCGAGTCGCAACTCCCGCCCCACCACTACTCCGAATTTCGCCGCTGCCGAGAAATGTATGCAGCCGTCTACGCCTCAAGCTCTGGCGAGGCACCGGCCCTGGCCGCCCCAATCTCTGCCCTACGCCACCCCAAGCTACCCATCGACGATAATAAAATCATCCTCCGTCCCCGTGGCGGCCTTAACCTTCGGACCGTGAACAGCGTTGCGCTTCGCGATGCCATTCTGCAAGCAGCCCGCCTCGGACACCAAGAGGCCAAGCCAGGCACCGTAATCATCAACACCCTCCAACACGTCGTCCTCATCAACACTCCCGACCCGCAACGCCGACACCACTACCTCGCCATCAAGTCCGTACTCATCAAAGACACTGCCTACGACTACTCCTACGAAGCGGCCCCGAAAGACTGCGCCCGCGGTGTGGTTCACGGGGTCCCTCTCGCCCACTCTTACGAAGTCATTCAAGATCGTCTCAATCGCGAGCAGAACCCTCCCGTCCTCGACTTTATACGCATGGGCTCCACGGAGTCCATCATCATCCTTTTTGAACAAGACTGGGTGCCCAAGCACATCTACCTCTCCTCCGTACTCTATAGGTGCTCCCTCCTCAAAAAGAATATCGAGCACTGCCCTAACCGCGGTGAACTCGGCCACCGCGCGGATGTGTGCCCGGCTCCCAAGAAACGCCGCTGCTCTGGCTGTGACCAAGTAGACCCCCCCCACCCCCAAGGACCACGCCTGCACGCCGCTCTGCAAGATCTGCAGCAAAGCACACCTGATGGCGGACGGAACCTGCAAGGCCCGCTACCGCACCCCATACCTCGTCAAGAAGAGGTACTGGGATGCCAGGCGGGCCCCCGAGGCAACCGCCAACCAGGCTCTCACCAATCAAGCGCCAACCCAACATAACAGCTGCTCCATGACCCGCAAGCCTCAGGCCCTGCAGCTCACCCTGGAGTCCCTCCCGGCGCTGCATCCTGCCGCACTGAAACAGCCCTCCAACTGTACCAAGCCCATGGTCTGATCCCACTCCTGGACCGGACTCAGGCAACCCCCACTTCCAGTTCCCCAAAACCACCCGCACAGGAACCCGGCCGCCACACCAGTGAGGTGAGCTGGGCAGGCGTAGTCTCCCAGGACTCCGCGAACCCCCTCTATAAGGAAATGGTGCATGTCCGCGCACAGCTCGCCTCCCTCCACACGACCAACCAACGCCTTCAGTCGCAGCTGCATGCCTTCCTGCAGGTCCACACCCCTACCCCGGCGACAATGATCTCGGCCGCTCATAAACTCCCTCCCCTACCACCTTCTCCTCCTACTCGCGAACCACCGGCCAAGAAGAGGGCCGCAACTCCCACTACCTCCTCGGCCACACCAACATCGGCCGCGGCAACCCCAGCCCTACCCTCCCACTTCGAACAACTCGTGGAGGCCAAAATTCAGGCCGCGGTAGAGACGGCGATCCAAGCCTTCACCCAACAATTCGCCAACCTCTATAGCCGTCTAGACGAATTTACTCACCAATTTGACGAGCGATTTAAGGAGCAAGAGGCCCTCCACTGGACAGCCTGTGCGGCCGCGCGGCCTAAAAAGAAGGCCAAGCTCCACACCCTCTCCACCCCTCCCCTGCAAACTACACCCTCAGCAATGGCTAGACCTCGCACTAGCCTCACCATCTGGCACTAGAACTGTCGATGCTTTGGCTCCAAGCGGGGGCTGGTTCACCAGTTCCTAGTTCGGGCAGACGGCCCCGACGTGCTCGCGCTGCAAGAGCCCTCCAATCCTCTCACCCTACCAAGCTACGTGCCCATCATCCCCATTTATCCTACGTCCCCTCGGGTCGCATTCCTCGTACGCCGTGCGCTCACTCCCACCTCACACCCGCTAGACGTCCCCGAAATAGATCATCTCTTCATCGAACTTGTGCCGCAGTGCCCTCGCAATACCCTCTTCATCCTTAAAATATTGACCCTTTTCGTCGAGCAGTTTGTTTTACAGAAACGAGATGGCGCTCACGACGGCGTGCGATACGTCTCCTCAATGACCGCGCACGAATACGAAACCATTATCGCTTCTACCTTGCTTCTGTGCGATCAGCTGTCGGAAATGCAACTGAGTTTTCGCTAAGACATTGTGGGCTGGCATGTTAAGGAATGGAATGAATCTGTGTGGCCAAGTTCGCGAACCACTGTTGAAACTGTCCGAACGTGTTACCGCCATTTCGGGATGTACGGTTTTCCTTGAGGATACAGAAATTTTCTCATCCGCCAGCCTTGTATCGCTAACCTTCAAAGAAAGGGCTTCATCCCCAGAACGTCGGCAAGAGTACCACTCGTTAAACAAAGTCATAGTAAGTCATAGTAAGTTTCGCGCACGTTTTCTATGCACATCTGACCCAAATGGCAGGAAAACTGACGCCCACTCTATCGCCGACGTATCAAGAATAAGTGAATGGGCGCACACTTGAATATATGCGCACTGTATACGGACAATAAATGACGGACTACACTGATGGCGCACGAATGGTCGAAGCTGAATGTTTCGTGACGGTCCATAAGAGTAAGCAAGTTACTAGCTGCCATATATATTTGCTTCAAGGTATTACAATGTACAAAACAGCTACGTTTCAAGCATTGTGCGCAGCAAGAACAACTCTATCGGAACTGAACACACCCGCGAGCGATTAGGCAGAAAATATCAGATATTGGCCGCACCAACGAACTTCACTGAGTCAGAAACTGACAAGCCATTGCTTCAAAATATTTGCCGAATAAAGAACAAAAAACAAAACACACTAATCCTGACTGAATTTATGAGCGGAATGTTTGGATAGCTTGGAATACATATTTAGCCCCGCTTTTAGAACAAGCACCATATACGCTGCTTGCGCCGTTTGGACATAGCTTAACCCGCTCCGAACGCGCTTTTGCATGTCCTCTGAAGCTGTGATCAAAGCTTCGTGTCATCCACCTGGTCACCGTCTACGATACCTTTGAAAACAGAGGTTTTCTAGGTCGCGCCGGCGTCATACATTCCCATTGTAAACAAGGAGGCAACGGAGGCAGTTGAGGCAAGCAATGGACAGTTCACCACGTGATCAAACATGGCAGCGCCCACGGGATCGCCGCGAAAAGGGTCAATACAGCCACCCGAAGTGCCTGCTGCCACTACTTCGACCGACTCTTCACGCTCGCCAAACGTGAAGCTCACAAGAGCCCCTCCTAATTCTAGGGGATTTGAACGCCCCTCACACGGCCTGGGGCTACCGAACGGGCACCCCCAACGGGCGCCGGGTATGGCCCGCAGCTCAGCAGGCCGGCTTCTCCCTTCTCACAAATAGCACCACCCCTACTCGCACCACAAACAGTGTCTGCGCAGACACTACCCCCTACCTCACTATTACCCACCGCCTACCTCAAGCTGGTGGTGTAACACCTGGGAGAATCCGGGTAGTGACCACTACATTATTTAGATTCTCCTAAAGCAGGCCCAGCACGCAGACCCGCTCGTAGTGCTGCCATCACGAAGTGGGACTCGTTCCGCACTTTCCGAGCAGCCCACACTCTACACAACATCTCAGACATAGCTACTTGGTCCGACCAGCTCTAGTGCGACATCCGCGCCGCGACTCGCCCCCTCCCAGAGGACTGCCCTGCGGACGCGATGGATTCCTATCTCCTGCAGCTCTGGAAAGCCAAGGCGGGACTCGAGCGGAGGTGGCAGCGTCAGCGTTGGAATACAACATTCAGACGCCGGCTGACCCAGCTCAACAAGGAGACTGAGACGCATGTGTCGACTCTCTCTCGCTAAAATTGGGGATCGCTCTGTAACAGGCTGGACCACAACATGAGCCTGCCCGAGACATGGAACCTCCGTATCTCATTGATTCGACTCAGTCCAAGACACACAAGAAACAGATCATGACGAAGCTCATACACGCATCCGAAGCCTCCCCGCAGGAACTCCTCCAGACGCTTCGTGGTCTACACTTCCCCGCATATCCCCCCGGAGACCACCCACTATACAGGCTCCCCCAACGATCTCCTCGACAAAACCATCAGAGAGGCCAAAGTCAGGGCAGAACTTCAGCGCCTGAATACGTCCTCAGCTCCCGGTCCCGACGGAGTGCACAACAAGGCACTACGCAACCTCGATTCCCCCTCCATCACAGCCCTAACCGACTACTTCAATGAATGCTCGGTGCGCGGCGCCCTCCTAACCCCAAGTAAAGGACGCTAAGGTAGTTTTCATTCCCAAATCGGGCAAACCACTTCGACCCGCTAATATCGGTCCCATATCCCTTACGTCCTGTGTGGGCAAGCTTATGGAGCACGTTCTCCAGACCCGGCTGAGCCGGTATCTGATAGATGCCAAAAGCTCCGTCTCCGTGTACGTGAATCTCTCCATCATCTCCTCATGTTAGCTGCGGTAAAAAGTGCATTTCATTGTTTAATCGCTGAGATGAAGATGGAACTACGTGTAGTAGATTGCCATATTGCTGCCGCGTCCGGTATTTTCCCGAAATGTCGCTGACTTCGAAATACGCCTCGACGTCTCTCGGCCGTGCGGGACGACACAGAGGTCTAGACCAATTTATTGTCAAATTTCTCGAAACCGGATGACGAGAATATGAGTAAACCACTTCATTACAGTAGTTACACATGCACCGTACTTCAAACCCAGAGTGAATATTTTGCGTAATCACTTCTGAGCGAATTTCGAAAAAAAAAGTGGAAGGCAATGTGCAATGTATTGTACAAGGGGTCTCAGGAGGATATAATTAAATGGTTGCGCAAGAAACCGCATCGAAAGGAACAATACTTAGGCGTTTAATTATTGCTGATTCAACATTGCAGTATGAGTAGAAAAAGAAATGTACAGAATAGATATTCTCAATTCAGTAAAGACCCTTGCTTGAACTCGGCAAGAGTTACATCTCGATGTTAGTGTCCGACAGGCCGCCATGGCGGAAAGAAACTACAGAAGGGAGCGTCCCGTGAAAATCTTGAAGCCTAGTGATAAAAAATATAATGCATAACTCGGGAAAGAAAATGCACAATAGTCACGTGACAGACAAGCGGTAGTTCTTTGCGCCCTGCATGATGTGCTGCATACGTGCGTGCGTCGGTGGGCCTGTTTAGTGCCATGGAACGTTTACAGAAGGAACGCCGTTCCCTCTGCCGCTCCTTCGTAAAAGTAACGAGTTACCGTTACAGTTCCACCGGCCCTTAAAGGAATGGTGGCATTCCTCCGTTCCTCCCAAAAGGAACTAGTTCCTGGAACGCCGTTCCGTACAACACTGCACCAAAGGGAATATATCGCTTTCGCATACCCACACGTAAGCAGTTTGAAATGTCTCTGCCGAATTTCTTTTTTTTAACAGCCGTAATTTGTGGTGCGTATCAAAAACTACCAAGAAAGAAAACAAATAAACTTTCTTGCCGAGGTGGGATTCGAGCCCGCGTACCTCCGGCCCCAAAGCGAGCGTCGTAACCACTAGGCTATACAGCCACGCTGCCAGAACATGCATTCATGCGAATCATATTGTTACGGAAGGATAGGAGGAAAGTAAAGAAGAAGATCGAGAGACACTGGCTGCTGCGTGTTGTTGCTGGTCAGCTATCTTGACCACACTCACCCTACTTGTGCATATATTGTAAATGCATCCAGTCTATACTCGCAACATCCCCGTAACACATTGGTGAGAGGTGCGGGGTACATAGGCTGGAAACGGAGCTCCGCAGTGGACGTCGCATCACCGTCCCCACCATGACTGACGGTGAGCACGCGGGATCAACGTCGTTGCCGCCTCCAACGTCAACGCCACCGTCGCCAGCTACGTCGTCGTCCCCATCGGTTGTGGTTGTACAAGCCAAGGATCCCGGAACTTTCTGTGGGACCGATGGCGCCAACGTTGAAGAGTGCCCGGCCATGTACGAACGCATGAGTGGAGTCAACAGATGGGACCCTACGCCTATGCTAGCTAACGTGTTGTACCTAAGAGGCACGGCAAAGGTCTGGTACGAAAACCACGAAGAGGAGCTGACCAGCTGGCACCAATGCAAAGAGAAGCTAAAAGAGTTGTTTGGCCAACCAGCCGACCGTAAGATTGCCGCAAAGCAGGAACTCGCCTCCCGCGCCCAATCCCCCACAGAGTTCTATGTTTCGTATATCCAGGACATGCTGGCGATTTGTCGTAAAGGCGATCACGACATGACTGAAGCTGAGAAGGTCTGGCACGTGCTGAAGGGAATCGCTGACGACGCCTTTAATCTGCTCATGTGCAAAGGGTGTTCTTCAGTTGATGCTATCATTAAAGAGTGCCGACAATTCGAGCAGGCCAAAAGCCGCCGAGTCCTGCTACCATTCGCCAGACTCCCCAATACTGCTGCAACGTCGTCTTGTGAAGATCAGCCCACACAGCAGCATGCGTCGCCATGAGAGGACGTGGTGCGAATCGTTCGACATGAACTGGAAGCGATGGCGTCCGCAGCTTTCTGTTCGCGTCGCCCTGACGCTACCCCTCTTTCAGTTCCTCTCGTTCAAGCCATCGTTCGCAAGGAACTTGAAAGCATTGGTTTACATTCTGTCTGTACTGTCGCCAACCCCAGAGCCAACGAACGCCCTTCTACTCTGTTTGATCCACCGCGACGCTTCTCTCCGCGTTATCGCAACCCGACTGAGTGGAGAACTGCAGACTACCAGCCGATATGTTTCACCAGTAGTCGTATTGGTCATGTCGCCCGATACTGTCGCAACTCGTGGCCCTCAACACCTCGCACGCCGACCAACCTGAACCGTTTTCATTGAAATTCCCGCCGTGTACTGCCCTCCGCCGAGTCTAACAGTGCCGACAACTCTGCCAGGAACACGTGGTACAGTCGCTCACAATCGCCTCGCGGACACCAGTCTCGTTCACCACAAACACGTCGCCCATCTTCCCGTTCGCCGCAGCCACGTCGCCTTTCGAACCTTGTGGCGTTTGACCGCGTTCCTTCGGAAAACTAAGGATTGCAGCCCTCGGAGGTGGTGCTGCATTGACAACTAATGCAGTAGATCCTCTGTCTGTGCCCACAAAGAGAAATAAATTGACGTCAAAGTAGACGGCGTACCTGTCCAAACACTCGTCGACACTGGAGCCCACATATCTGTGATGAGTGCTAGCCTACGTAGACGTTTAAAGAAGGTCATCACCCCAGAAGCTGCCCAAGTGCTTCGTGTGCCCGACGGTGGCGTGCTGGTTGTTCTCGGAATGTGTACTGTACGTTTAAGTATAGCCGGCCGCCCTACTTCTGTTCTCTTAGCTGTGATCGACAACTTCCCTCACGACGTTATCCTTGGGTTGGACTTTTTATCCAACCATTATGCTCTCATCGACTGTGCAGCCGGCGTCCTTCAGTTGGAAGTGCCTCAACTCGCCGATGCTCCAAGCACCGCGCCTGTGCTCGCTTCACGATGTGCGTCTGTCACCCGAGGCAGTCACTTACGTCGCTTTGACCTCACAGCCACAGGTTCCTGACGGTGAATATGTGCTTCCCCTCATCGTCGACGTGCTTTTGAACCGAAACGTTGCGGTTCCGCATAGGCTGATCACGGTTACGAATAATGACGTCGTTCTCCCGCTTCTGAACTTCAGCCTGTGCCCTCAAGTGCTTCCGGCTGGCATGTTCTTGGCCAGCGTTTCTTGTACGTCCGAATTTGACATTGAGAGTATGGATGCCGAGAGTGGATTATTAGCACGAATTGCAGCTCACAGCTCTGATTCTTTCATGGATGACTTCGCCAAAATGATTGCAACTGACCTCACCTCTGCTCAGGCCAAGGACCTCCGTCTCCTGCTCGAATCGTACAGTGACACCTTTGATTTTGGCTACCGCCCTTTCGGCCAAACATCTGTTGTTCACCACCGTATAAACACTGGAGACATGAATCCTATTCGTCGGCGTCCCTATCGTGTATCACATGCTGAACGTAGAGTAATGCAATCAGAAGTGGACAAAATGCTCCGCAAAGGGGTCATCGAATCATCAGCCAGTCCTTGGGCTTTGCCAGTTGTCCTCGTGAAGAAAAAGGATGGTACCTGGCGTTTTTGCGTCGACTATCGCCATTTAAACAAGATCATGCGAAAGGACGTCTACTCATTACCACGCATCGATGACGCCTTGGACTGCTTGCACGGAGCTACATACTTCTCGTCCATTGATCTTCGATCCGACTACTGGCAGATTTCTGTTGAATAAATGTACCTTGAGAAGACTGCCTTCATAACACCTGATGGTTTATATCAGTTCAAAGTAATGCCCTTTTGCCTATGCAATGCTCCTGCGACATTTGAACGAATGATGGACTCTCTTCTGCGAGGCTACAAATGGACCACCTGTCTTTGTTATCTTGACGACGTTATTGTTTTTTCTCCCACGTTCAGCAGCCACCTTACGCGACTCGCTGCAATTCTTGCGGTCTTCCGAAAAGCCGGCCTTCAGCTGAACTCTACGAAATGTCAATTCGGGCGCCGTCAGATTACCGTGTTGGGACATCTCGTTAACTCAACCGGTGTACAACCAGATCCGGATAAAGTTCGCGCCGTTCGCAGTTTTCCTGTGCCTCGTTCTGCTTCTGACGTGCGCTGCTTCGTCAGCCTGTGTTCTTACTTTCGCCGTTTCGTCAAAAACTTCGCCGACGTTGCTCGCCCTTTCACAGATCTTCTAAAGAAGAACACGCCTTTCTCATGGGGCCCGGAGCAGGCTCACGCGTTCGCCGCTCTCATCGGCTTTCTGACCACCCCTCCTATACTTGCCCATTTTGACCCATCTGCACTGACCGAAGTCCACACTTATGCCAGCGGCCACGGCATCGGTGCTGTTCTCGCCCAGCAACAGAATGGTATCGAGTGCGTGATACCTTACGCCAGCCGCCTGCGGTCACCTTCTGAGAGAAATTACTCCATCACCGAGGGTGAGTGCTTGGCTTTAGTGTGGGCTGTCGCCATGTTCCGGCCATATTTGTACGGCCGCATGTTTTCGGTTATTACAGACCACCATGCTCTCGGCTGGCTGTCTTCCCTCCGGGACCCGACAGGACGGCTTGGTCGCTGGGCTTTGCGGCTCCAGGAATTTTCTTTTATTGTCATCTACAAGTCTGGACGTCTGCACAAGGACGCTGACTGCCTCTCTCGTCATCCCGTGGATCCTCCTGATCCTGCTGCACATGATCTGGAGACCTGTGTGCTGGCTTTCACTGACATGTGCGACATGCGCGCTGAACAACATCGCGACGAGTCCTTGCAGGCCATCAGCGCCGGAGTGCAATCTGGCAGCACCGACGGCCCGTGCCGCATGTTCGTGCTGCACGACGGCTGCGTTGCGTTCGAGCGTCGTCGTATTCGTCCACAGCTGACGCGTTTGTATGGTCGTGCTCTGCGAGGTGAAGAGGTTTTGTGTGCTATGAGAGCGACAGAGAGAGAGAGCGACGCATTCACGAAGCGGGTCTCCTGGAACGCGATGTCGGCATTGGAAAGTGGTGTCGGTGTTGCAAGCTGCGCTGTGCAACGCGCAGTGTCGGCCGTAAGTCCGAGACGCACGAAAAGAAATTATCATCTACATGAGTGATAAGATGAAAAGTTCGTGTGCACTTCCGGGAAACGTTGGGCTACGATCACACAGCTTCGCAGCTCCAAGCGTTGCGCGGCCGAGTGCAAGGTTTTTTATTAGCAATATGTGTGATATTATCGAACCGGGATACAATTTTTGTGGATGATTGTGTACTGTGTGCAAGGGCATCTAATGAGTCAATGTTTTTATTGGCGGCCGACTTGAAGCGAGTATAAGAATGGTGTGTCACTAATAGCGTGCCCCTAAACATAAATAATTATGTAGCAGCTTCACTAGAAAAATGTAACAAAATCATATATAAGTACTTGTGAAGTGGCCAGTTGAAATAGAAAAATAATTCACCAATGAAATATTTAGGTCTTATGCTGTCAGAGGACGGCTCTTGGTCATAACATGTTAATACCGTAGTTAGAAATGCAGGGCATGGCCTTCACTTCTTGCAACAAAGTTTAAAACACAGAAGTATTAACGTAAAAGAACAGCGTAAAAAACAAGTTTTACCAATGTTGTTGCAGGCATGCTCTGTGTTGAATGTGGTTTCTGATGTGCATATCAATGCTCCATTGGGTGAGCATTAAAGAACCCCAGGTGGACTAAAATAATCCGGAGTTCCCCACCCCGGCGTGCCTCATAATCAGATCGCGGTTTTGGCACGTAAAGCCCAACAATTAATTTTTTTGCATACTAATGCTTTCGAAAAAGTCCAATCCGTCGCGACACTGTTCGACCTGGGGATATACAACCGCTTTCTAAGTGCCAGAGGAAAAAATAACTTGACTGGATCCTTTTGCTTGAACAGGGAAGCATGTTACGTCTTAAGCTGCTTTACTCAATCTTTCATAATCATATTGACACGTATACATGTTTATCTTTCACCGGCTAACAAACGTTCAACGTAATCGCTAGTCACAGGATGCGCCTGCATGTATCGGAAGTCTCTCGAACGTTATCGATGCTTCTATCCGTTGTCTCTTGTCACCAGCGCTCATGTAATCTGATTGTATGAGCGATGGGAATTATCTAGAAATTTTTGGAAGACACACGGGTAAGAAAGATTATTCTGGGACCTTCGATGACTCGTGTATAAAACCCGACGCGTTTCGCCGCTGATCAGATTTCGACGCTCGCCGTCTGTGTTCGCCGCTTTCGTTGTGCTTCGATTGTAGCTTGTTTTGTGGGCCTGCAAGGGTTCGCCGTCAACGCGCCACGTCCACAGCTTGGCGAGTGGCCACGTGACATCACCGACTACCTCGCCAGAGCCCAGTGGCAACCACGACGACCCTCACGCTCGCCGTCACCAGGCCGCTACATCTCGCCGCATCGCCGGCTGTATGCGGCCCAACCCGGGGCCGATTTCCCAGCCCTTACCCGGGAAACTAAAGGCAGCAACCGATGGAGGTGCGGTTGCTATATGACGCAATGCTGAAGATACTCCGCCGCCGACGAACTACATTCGCGTATCATCATGACGAGGTATCAGCATAGCGCCTGGCAAGAGCCTTGACGACAACACTTCGCCACCGAAAGAAGACCTACCAACGCGACGTAGCAGCAGCGGAGCAAGCCGACGCAGCCGTGATCCGACGCCACGACTTAACCGTAACGCCAGACGACGGTCTACCAATCTAGACGTGCGATTCGATGGTCATAATGTCACCGCTCTCGTCGACACTGGAGCCGACTATTCTGTCTGCAGTGGCGAGTTCGCCGCCAAGTTGAAGAAGGTGAAAACGAACTGTCAAGGACCCGATATCCGCACAGCGAGAGCACACCTAGGGCGCGATCTTGTACGCCTTCCAAAATGGAACGCCTCCGTTCCATTTTGCAACGCGTACAAGATCGCGCCCCTAATAACGCCGGCTGGAATCTGCACAGCGCAAGTCACGGTAAACAACCGCACTTACCCGGCGAGTTTCGTAATCCTGCAGCACTGCTCCAGGGATGCTATCCTAGGCATGGACTTTCTAAACCAACATGGTGCAGTCATCGACTTAAGGTCCAAGTCGATAACGCTTTCAACGCACACTGCGATACCACCGGATACAAACATCAGTTACCATGCCTTGAATGTGCTAGAAGAACAAATCACCGTTCCGCCTCGCTCCAGCGTAAGGATTTCCGTCGGTACCGAAGTGCCTGCAGACATGGAGGGCGTCATCAAGGGCGATCATCACTTACTGCACGACCGTGAAATTTGCGTTGCTAGAGGCATAGCTGAGCTACGTGCAGGGAAAGCAAGAGTGATGCTCACGAACTTCAGCCACGAATACAAGCACATTAACAAAGGCACCATGGTCGCCTACATCGACGAAATAGTACAAGCCAGCAGTGCTTTCGCCTTCACTGACTGTAGTACACCTGCAACGACGACTGTAGTATCTGAACCAACTTTCGACGTCAATCAGAACCTTCCCAATCATAAGAAAGAATAGCTAAAAAGCTCTGCTTCTCGTCGTCGTCAAAAGTTCGACAAACCCCTGTCGCCAAGCACCGCATCATAACCGACGAATATATCCGCCCACTCCGTCAGAGCCCGTACCGAGTTGCGGTGAGCGAACGCGAGGCCATAAGGCAACAAGTTGACGAAATGCTACGGGACGACATCATCAAGCCGTCCAAGAGTCTGTGGGCGTCCCCCATGGTGTTAGTACAGACAGACAGACAAGAAACTTTATTTTGTCCTAAGGGACTACTTTGTCGTAGTCGCGGGCCGCACCTGCACCGGGGGCGGAAGACCGTGATCTTCAGCCCTTTCGCAGGCCCTTTGGACAGCCCGAAGCTGAATATGAAGGTCGTCGCTCTTGACGGCTTCTTCCCAGTCTTCTTGCCTGTTAAAAGGCGAGTGGTGCAATGCTGAACATTGCCACAGCATGTGATTAAAGGTCGACCTTTCCTCGCCGCAGTCGGCGCAGCGGGGATCCACACCCGGAGCGTAGTGGCTCAGCCTAGATCGAGACGGAAATGAGCCCGTCTGAACACCGAGGCCTGGGGTCTGCCGAGCTTCGGGTGAGGAGCCGGGAACTGCCTGCGTCCCAGCTGGTAGTGAGCCGTGATGTCGTGAAAAGTAAGCAGCAGGTCCGTGGTCCGGTCGATCCCCTGCAAAGCCGGGCCCCTCAGACCGGCGCGGTTGACGAGACCTCGCGCCTGGTCGTGGGCCAGCTCATTGGGGTTGATCGAGCCGGGAGAGACGTTCCGGCCCATGTGAGCCGGGAACCAAGTGATGACGTGACGGACCGTGCCTGGCTTGCGGGTCCTAACCACCGCCGCAGCCTCGGCCGAGACCGAGCCGGCGAGAAAGGCCATCGCTGCCGACCTGGAGTCTGTGAAGATCTGGGTGCGCCCGGGATCGCACAGAGCCAGCGCCACTGCGACTTGCTCTGCGACGGACGCCGTCGAGTGTTGAATGGACGCTGCGTTCAGGATTTTGCCCTGGGGGTCAACCACCGTGGCCGCGTACGAGTTTGATATGGGATACTGCGCCGCGTCGACAAAGGACGCGAGCTCTGGGTTCTGCAGGGCAGTCTTGATGAGTGCTGGGGCCCTGGCTGCGCGCTGGCCTCGTTGTGTTGTGGGTGAACGTTCCTCGGGAATGTGGAGACTCTAAGGCGTCCCTTTCTTCCTGTTGGAGTGGGACGGCGCACGACTCCGCGGCCATGGCGGTGAGGCCCGCCATCTCGAGTATTCGGCGGCCGGACTTGCTGGCAGACAGGCGAACGATCTGTGCCGTTTTCTGTGCTTCTTCGATTTCGCTCAGGGTGTTGTGGACCCCGAGCTGCATCAACTTATCCGTGCTGGTCGTCACAGGGATACCGAGCACTCGTTTAATGCTCTTCCTGATGAGTGCGTCAATCTTGTTTTCCTCAGACCGCGACCAGTTTAGTGCGGAAGCCACGTAGTTGATATGGCTCATGAGGAAGGCGTGGTAGATCCTTAGGAGGTTGGCTTCGCTGATGCCACCCCTCCGGCTCGTCACTCGTGAAACGAGTCTGAGCATGCTTTCCGTCTTCGCCCTCAGGCGCGCGATTGTTTGCACGTTGCTGCCCTTTGCGTTGATGACCAGTCCGAGCACCCTGAGATAATCAACCCTCGGGATGCGCTGACCCGTCTTCGTTCTGAGATCGATCGGTACTTGATCCAGCGGCATGTCGAACTTGCGGCCCTTTCTGTCGGGCCGGTACAGCAAGAGCTCCGACTTGGTCGGCGAGAGGACCAGTCCCGTGCCCTCGAGGAATTTTTCCGTGACGTCCAGGGCCTCTTGCAGAGCCTGCTCCACCGCTGCGTCCGACCCGCCCCCGCACCAGATGGTGATGTCGTCCGCGTAGAGAGCATGATTGAGATTGACGCCCCCGATTCGGTTGAGTCGGACCGATAGGTCTCTCATGGCGATGTTGAAGAGTAGTGGGGATAGCACCGCAGCCTGAGGCGTGCCGCGGGCTCCCAGCGCGTATCCGTCCGACTTGATCTCGCCCAACTTGATCGTGGCCTTACGATCCCTGAGGAAAGAGCTGATGTACGCGTGAAAGCGTTCGCCGAGGTTCAAACTCGACACAGAGTCGAGGACGTGCTTGTGTTTGACGGTGTCGAAAGCCTTCGCGAGGTTCAGCGCCAGGATGCCTCGGACGTCTCTCGTGACCACGTCGACTATCTGCCTCTTGATCAGTAGCATGACCTCTTGAGTGGACAGCGAGGGTCTGAAACCGACCATGTTCGGCGGGAGGAGCTGTCGTTCCTCGACATACCTCGATATTCTGTTGTGGATGACATGCTCCGCCACCTTGCCCACGCAGGACGTGAGCGAAATGGGTCGCAGACTGTCTATGGCCGGTGTCTTGCCTGGCTTCGGAATTAAGATCACTGTGGCTTCCTTCCAGGCATCCGGTACGGTGCCGGCCGCCCAGGCCTCGTTGATTTCATTGGTGAGCAGTTCGATCGAGTCGTCGTCCAGATTTCGGAGGAGTCTGTTCGAAATTCCATCCGGCCCGGGAGCCGATCTTCCGTTGAGGCCTTGAAGGACCTCTCTGACTTCCGAGACAGAGAAGGGGGCGTCGAGGTCCTCGTCTGCTTTGCCGCCGTAGGCCGGGTAATCTTCCGACCCGGACTGCCCGATGGGGAGGTAGCGACGCGCGACTTCGTCCATCACTTCGTTCGTAGATGCGCCTTCGCTACTGAGCTTGTGAACCAGCCTGTCGATGGCCAGAGTGTGGTTTATCTTGGACTGTGTGTCGTCCAGTAACTGCTTGAGGAGGTTCCACTTGCCTCCCGCGCGCATCTGTCCGTCGACCGACGCGCAGATTTCGTTCCATTGCTGCTGGCCGAGCTCCTTGCAGTGCGATTCGATCTCGCGGTTGAGGGCCGCGATCCTCTTCCGGAGGTTTCGATTCAGCTTCTGCGTCTTCCATCTGGCCGTGAGGGAATTCTTGGCTTCGACCAGGTGCGCGAATCGAGCGTCCATGCGGTCGAGCTTTAGGTCCGTTTCGACGGTCTTGGTGACTGCAGCCACGTCCTTCTTGAGCTTCGCTACGAGATCCGCGAAGGTCTCGTATTCTTCGTTGTCGTCCTTCCTTCTCTTGCGGAAGGCGTCCCAGTCCACTATTTTGAAGGCCCTCTGCGGGGCCGCGCAGACCGGTAGGGAGATTTCCACGATGTAGTGGTCACTGCCTAGGTTCTCTTGTAAGTTATGCCACTCCGCTCTCGGCGCGTTCTTGACGAAGGCCAGGTCCGGGGTGGTGTCTCTCGATATCGAGTTTCCCATGCGCGTGGGGTAATGGGGGTCGGTGATCAGTTCTAGGGAGCTGTCTGTTACTGCCTGCATGAGTCTGCAGCCTTTGGGAATGCTTCTCACGTAGCCCCAGGCTTCGTGCGGCGCGTTGAAATCACCGGCCATAACGAGCGGCGTCTCTCTCGCCTTGGACGACGCCTGTGGCTGTAGAAGGTCTGCCGGTTGTCCCTAGGAGAGCAGTACACATTCATAACGTAGACGCTGTTCTTGAGCCAGCTGTTGGGTATGATCTCGACGAGTGACGCTTCCAGCTTGGTGTTGCCAAGGCGCAGATCGTGCTCCTGGAAGGCACACTTCTTTGCAATGAGTGTCGCGATTCCATGCCCGTTCTCCGCTAACGAGGAGACGGCTCGGTACCCCGGGAGGGTAATTGTTTCCATTCCCGTTTCTTGTAGCAAAATGACGTGGGGCCTCTCTTGCGGCTCCCGGGTCTTGATGAACTGCACCAGTTGAGGCCTGCGCCTCCGGAAACTGGCGCAGTTCCACTGCCACACGATGAGCTTACTGTCCGGTCTCGCCATGGTTGGGCTTGTTGGATCGGAGGTGGGCTGGCATGCCATCTTGCTCGTCAGCCCGCAACTGCTGGTTGTTTTCTAGCATTTCACTGGACATCGCCTCCGGCCTGGCGGCGTCGCCGTAGTGTACGTCACAGCGCTTGGCAAGCTCGTTCTCGAGCAGTTGTACTCTGAATAGAAGGGTCTGGTTGCTCTGTACCAGCTCGGTAAAGGATTTATGCATGCGGTCCAAGGACCTCTGCATGGCAGCCTCTGCCGTGCTCACGTCCTCAACCGTACCCTGGGAGGAGGTGGCTCTGCGCTTGGCCGCCCTTGCTGTGGCTCCTTCTTCCGCAGAAGGTTGCCTTGCCGCGGCCGCTTGGACAGCGCTGGCGTTTCGGAATGCCTCGAAGTCGGCCTTCATTCTCTAGATTTCCTCCTTGAGACTGGCGTTTTCATTCATCAACTGCGCGATCCTGGGATCGTGCGCCCGCTCGTTTGCCTGTGCGGCGGCATGTTTCGTCTGGCCCGTCGGCTTCGTCTGTTTCACTTTGTCGGCCCAGGTGGAACCTACTGGGATGCGCGCCTTAGACTTGGAGCGGCCCCTAGACTGAGAGCGCCCTCCTAGGGAGCCTACATACGCGGCCCGCTTTAGGGTGGTGACATCTCGAACCAGTGTTGCCTAAAACAGCCCCCAAATTTTGACGGGCCGCCATGTTGGTCCCCAATGTCAGCCCCGAGCATCGTGAAGCGCCGACTGCGAAGGTTGCGAGCACCTTTTCGTCTTTTGAGGGTTGTCCCACGAGCACTATTTCGTGTCGAATGTAAATAATTGTTACTGAGCGAGCATTTTTAGGTTAATTAACGAAAGGGTGCGCTATGTAACGCGTGATACGGCGTACTCCA
The DNA here is from genome assembly GCF_013339745.2 of Dermacentor silvarum. NCBI lineage: Eukaryota > Metazoa > Arthropoda > Arachnida > Ixodida > Ixodidae > Dermacentor > Dermacentor silvarum. Next base: position 3,080,518 of record NC_051162.1, on the reverse strand, counting down.
CAGAAAAACAGAGAGCCTAGTGCAAGAATTTCAGTCCATCTGCTTGTAGAAATGTTTATTAAAATATGAATTAAAAATCACGGAGCCATACTTTTGAATTATACGTTCCGTATGATGCGAAAGCTAAAGCCTTTTTGTTGATTCTAATACTGTATTATATTGTGAATGCGTTAGTGAATAGTGAGATTATTTGTTTTTGTGAAACTCCTGCAGTAGTTGGTTGTGCTTTAAAGCTGTGTACGCTATACGTTGCAATGCTGCACAAAAAAAAGTTTCATCCTGCATCCACCACCAGCCACAACAGTTTTTTTGTTTTGACCTTGGTAACTAGATTTCTCGGCAAATGAAACTATTGCCAAGCCCAGTACATTAAACAGTCATTCAGAAACATACCACCAAGTGAGTTTCCTCTGGGTGAGTTCAGTAATGGAAACAAATACGTGCACATGTGAACAAGCATATTTATTGGGTTACATGATCAGCCTCGGAAAACACTTTGCAAATAGTCTGCATCTCAACTAAAGTGATACTAAAACAGGAGACAGGCTGCATCCTATAAGAATGTTTCAAAAACCTACAGTGAAACAAACATTAAACATTCTAAAGGAACTTGTAGCATCCATAAGGTAACATTTATAGCGTTACAGGCAAGCACACAATCCCTACCACTTCTCACAGAGAAGCCACCTTAACCAAACCAGTGCTCCATGTACCTTCGTAATCTACTGGCAGTCATGGCGTCTTTTGAAGGGCAGCAAACATAGGACTATGGCCAAGTCCAGCCGTGTGAGATTGAATGTGATGTCTCACCACTGGTTCAAGGGTGCACTTGCATCCTCCACGAAATGCGGGGTACACATAAATGAAGGTATTGAAGTCACGGATGAGGAGCTCCGCTAAGGCATGCTTTTCAGGGTGGTATGCTTTCCTGCGTGCCGTCGGTTGCTCTCACTGTGGAATGCAGGTACATTATCAGAAACAATCACCTGGTTTGTCTAAATGTCTCTCTTTCCATTAATATTATGACACTGTTCACATTATCCGGTTTTTGCCACCGCCATACATGTTCACTGGTAAAAAGCCACCATAAAAGACCGAGTCCGGTGCACACCCTCTGGATTCTTCTTGAGTTGAGAGAAAATCGAGATTGACAACTTCGAAGGGCACATCTGAACATCAAGGAATGACCGTCTGGTTTCATTTTGGGTGGAACTTGGCACGAATAGCATGAAAATTGTGACAGGTCCTCACATAATCCTCCGCAACAGCTTTCATGTTCTTCGAAGTGAAATGTTTCTGAATCGTGCAGTGAGTCGCCCATAAGCCATCATGGCCACCCGAGTGCAGACTGTCTTAATAAAGCCGCAATATTTTTTACATGTTGCGTGGAGGCACCACGAATGTTCCATTGATTAATTCCAACTCTTCAGCGTCTTCCCATACACTTGCAATGCAACAAAATTACACGAAAGGGGTGCGTGTTGCAGAGGATTTCTTTGAAGGAGCTACACAGCATTCATTTAATCAACAAAAACTATGTGCCATCTTTCTTTGGCGAAAATGAATACGAAGAGATTAGTTGCTTTGAATAAACAACATATGTGCATAATAAATGTCGCATAGCAAGCACCAAAACATGAGTCAAACAGTAATAAAGCCAAAAAGTTCATGCCAGTTCAAAGAATATAAATTCAAGTAAAGACGTCACAGGAGACCACGGTTATGCAAACTTTCACTGCCACTGTACCAAACGGAGCACACAATACCACATAGCTTCAATACAAACCTACATTCTTGCGCCATTAAATTCTGGTGCACATAGTCACTTTCTGATTATGCAATAGCAATACGCCTTGGAAGTATTCTCACATATTTTCTCAGCGCAACTGTGCAGTCGCAGGATACAACACATCACTGAAATCAAGACTGCCAATGATATCTGTCAACAAAATATGTTACAGCCATACGAAAAAGACAAGCATTAAAGAAAGTTAATCTGATACTAGTGATGCTGCATTCAGGTAAAATCAATATTAGCAGCTAGAACGCATGGAAGCATGCTGTTTTTCAGTACACTAAACAATGAACAAAGAGCTTTGGTGCGAAACATTTTAGTGAATGCCCCACCTGCTCGAGGCGTTAAAGAGACATCCAGAGGCACACGTCGAACACTTCTGCAAACACATCACACAACCACAGCAGCATTAAATTAACCACTGAGACGCCACACACGGCTCAGATAAGATTAGCAGCGGCACAGGTTTTTCTGGACTGTCCGTTCACCCTCTGCGCATGCTGCTGTCGGAGATGAATCTTAAGTCTTGTCCTCACATACTTCTCAAGGAGCATTTTGCATGCCCTTGATTCATGCGCATCACAACACCCTAATCTCATAGCCACAGACTTCCGCAAGGCACTCAGGATACCTGTAAATGGAGCTTTGAGAGTCAGGATCTCATTCATGTTTGCGAAAGTCTTAAAGTTTTCCTCACATTCGATTAAAACTTGCATCACTGTTTGGCTTGGCTGGATGAGCTTTCCGCTATTCTTGACATACTCTTTCAGCTGTATAAGAGCATTGTACTGGCCTGTTGCATCGCCAACCAGGGCTCTTTCACAGTCTTTGCACTCTCCAAGAAAACCGATGACTGACTTCAGCAAAAAGCCTCCCAAGTACGCAAGGATATCGCACTCTTCTGTGGTAAGTGCATAAACAAACAAGTTCTCAAGCTCCTCGGGCTCCTGACCTTCCACTTGATCCTGTTTGAAACTGGGGTCAAGAAGGTCAGCCAGATGCGTGCTGTTGTCATCAACACCATAGCTAGATGAAGTCGGTGTGTTTACAAACTGGCCAACGCAGATAAGCTTTAAGGCACACTTGACATCATATGCGCTCGGCACAGGTTTTCTGAGCCTCAATACAGAAAAGATGTTTTCGAGACAATCCTGTGACAATCTACCAGTTAGCAAGTACTTGTAATTGAGCTTGTTCAGAAGCTCATGAGAAAGACGCAGGACAACAGTAGTTGACACCAAAAGGCCAGCTTGTGACGGCTTCCAGTGTGCAGTAAGTCCCATATTTAGTCCACAGAAGGTGGCACAAGCTAGTCCAAGGAGTTCAGTTGCTTCCTTGTGTTTGGAAAGATCGAAATTGCTCAAAGCAACAACTGGATGCCGTGACGACATCAAGGTGTATCACCTACTGACAAGCTCAAAAAACCACGCCGTCGCCTCCGCTTCAGGAGGTAAGATTCCTTGCTTAACAGATAACGTATAGCCGGTGGAGCCTCACGGAACATTTGAACAGCAATGTTCACTTTCATTGTCGTGAAGTGTCCAAGGCTGATGTGGACGTCGGAGAGTCTGCTGGCAATCTTGAGCTCCTTGTCTCTGTCATGTGTGAGAACAGCTTCGACATGGTCTATGTTCACAGTTCCTGCTGTAAGCTTGTGCTCACGTATAGTTGCTTCTCCTAGAGTGAATGTCTTCACACGGAGCAGTTGAGCACGAATATTCTTCAGGACGTGGGCTGGATCAGCCATAAAATATAGCTGCCTACCTTCAAGGTGTGGGTGTGAAACAGAGCACACAGTCTCAGAGTGCCTATGGCTTGAGAAGCCAAGAAGGCGCCAGACTGCACGGTTGGCAGCTCCCATATCACTTGTAACAACAAGCACTCTTAGTGTGATGCTGAAACAAAGTTCAATCAAATTGAAGACGAGGTCCTTCAGAGCTTTCCCATCAACTGAGCGTGCAGTGAAATGATATGCAATTACTTGTTTGCACCGTGTGTTCAGTCCTCCAACCATGAATACAAGGGCGTGGTTAGCAACATCTGCAGTCGCTTCAGGCAATGTAGTGCCACCGAAAAGGCAATCAAGGGACCGATCGTGATCAAAGCCCTGACTTAGTCCTTTTCAATATCTTCCATTGCCTCTACCTTGTGCTTTAAAACATTAAACACTTCATGGAGAATGCCAGGCAGGAAGCGAATGTTTTGAAGCCTTCGGATCAAGGTCCTGTTGCTCGGAATCGGGTACGACAAAGATCTCAGCATTTCGTAGCCTGTTGTGCCACACGCATGTTTTATCTGAAGTGCCACTCGTATGGTGTTTTCAGACCACTTATGGCCCTTCGTTGATTTAATTGTCAAAGATTTCACTTGGTCTTCATTGAGAAATGATGCCGATTTCAGTGCGCACACTTCTTTTTCAAGTGAGGACATTTTTTTTCTCAGGCTCTGTAGCTTCAACCTTGTTTTATCGTGAACCCTCTGCAAGTTTATGTACTTGCGAGTGAGATCACTAGTTTTCTTGCGTAACTCTGCATTTTCTTGCCCGATGGTCACCGAAGATCAGCCTGCATTGCCTCCAAATGGTTGATGTGTGGCGCTGACATCGCGTGACTGACCAACACTGTTCGTGCTGTTTGGAACAGGAATGCCATTGGGGTGCTGTGGGAACAAGCACGGTGCCATCGCAGATGTCAATTCATGAGCGTTTTCATTTCCGGCATGACAAGATTCTTCTTCTACAACTAAGGTTGGCACTGGAGCACTGTCATCCATCTTAGTCGAATCGCTATCTAAAGGCTGGTGTGGCTCCGGGGAAGTTGCAGGGGTGGTATCGCAGGAAGGCTGCACAGGACAGCTGCGCTTCTTTGGTGGCTTCCGATGTTTGGGGGCGGCTGGAATAAACAGTAATATGTGCATAGGCTGTTAGCATTTAGAATGAAGTAGCATAAGTACCAAATCTGCCAAGCCCATATTTACGAAAAAAAATCTTCAACCATGGTTCACTGACGATGAAAACAGGTTAGTGTAATAAAAAATGACGACACAGAAGAACACACAGTACACAAGACAAGCGCCACTCTAAACTAATATTTATCTTGATTCACCTCCCTTAATGTATACAGCAAAGTAAATTTGCGCAAGCGCACAGCACATCACGATCGCAGCCATGCATATCACCAATCATACTGGTTAATGCATCATATCTAAGCACTGCAATTCTTTACCGCGCAATACAACAGACGTATCACTTATACAGGCGCTACCTTTCTTTCTAATTTGGTACGCCTCTAAAATTTCTCTAGGCAGTAGTGGCAAAGCCGTAGCCCAACAACAAGTTCTGTTAAGGCTTCACTGAAACGGATGCACTCAATTTATATGACCAATTATGGGTGAATTTCATGCCTCTATATACAAGCAACATCGACAGGCAGTAAAAGCAAATGATCACTCACAATACGGCTTCATGATTCAAATAACAGTAGTATACCATACATAGCAAAATACAAAAAAGAAAGACCACACAGTCTTATCTGCACTCACGTACAGCGCAAATGACTCCATCAGAAGCAAACTCGCATGTTTAAGGCCATCGTGTGTCAAATAACAGCACAATTGAAAACAATAAAAACAAATATAGACAAGGGAGATACATCCTATCCAATGTCGCATTATTCAACGAGTCTTATACAAAACGTAGCGTAATCTTCACTTCGTACTTACCTCGTAAAGCAAAAACTGTTGGAACGGCATCTGGCCTCAATTTCTTCAAGCCATCTTGCCTTTTCTGTTCGAAGCTTGAATCTTCGAAATGAGCCTGCAATAAATGTCACCACACGGCCGTTAGCATAATTAAGTAAGTGCATTCACGTGAACGTTCCGAACGGGGCTGCACGCAAGACGCATTAGAAGGAAAATCTTTCAGCCGTACAAGTTCGCGAAGCGGGCGCTCGACTGTTCATTGTAATGTAGTTCACAACTGATAAAAACTATATGTGCACATTTGCCTCTGAAGTCCGTCCTCAAACGTGTTCTCTCATTATGCATTCGTAGCTTGATCATTCTGTGCACAAAATAGATGCAACAGCACACCAATAGTAAAAGTGCCGATGCAGCTTCAAACGCTCATTGAACTACCAACTCAGGGCTTTTGCCTTGAAGTTCCGTTCAGTAGTGTAAATATTTTGTCGGGATGGAAGCGGTGACTCGACGTCAAAGAAGACACGTCAATTTACGCGTCTTAAAAAGAGCGCGGGCTGCACATATCTTATCGACAACCGCGTGCTCGAGTGATCCTCGCTACTCGCTGTTACAACAGGATAAAGCACCACGTCGACTAGTCGCCTAGCCTCTCAGTCGAGACACATTTGTGATCAGCACCACGCGGCTCAATTTCACGCCCGTGGAAAGCCGGCGCGAGCATGGACAACACATCCAGGTGAAAAAGCTCTTGAAGCTACAGCTGATCTTCCTACTCGCGACACATAATCCCAGAAACGACACGTTCGATTATCTGGATACGTTGAGACGGTCAAATTCATAAAGCTTATTCTACAGCGAAAGAAAAACAACGAGGAAAACAGACAGTACTCACATAGCAAACACGTGAAGCGGTGGTGGGCTCCCAGCAGTCTCGCTTCACTTGCGCGAGCCAGCGTTTTCTTCGGCTCGGGCTAGTTGGGAAGCGAAACATTCGCACGCCCTTCCTGCAGTGGTTAGTGCACAGAGGTACGCAACAACCAGCCATTTTTGCTCCTCAGGCTTCGCTGACCGCATTTAACACGTTTCCACAGCCTTCGACGCTGCCTAGACGAGGATTAAACGCGATTCCGCTGCACGGCTCACGGCGGCAAGCACAGAGCAAACTGGTGTGGGGACCAAGATGGCGCTGCGTCTCTCTCGGGCAACTATGTGTTTTGGCGGCCGGCGGCATGTGGTGTGTCAAAGGCTGACACCACTCTAGACGGAAGTCCCGTATGTAGGCTCTCTACGCCCTCCTTGCACGGAGCGCCCCCGCGAGCGGGAGCGCCCTCTAGAGCGGGAGCGCCCCCTCGAAGAACTCCTCTTCCTTAGCGCTGACGTCAGTGCCTGGCTCTCCTCGTATGCCGCGTTGGCGCCCTTCTTGGCGGCGGCAGTTTTCTTCCGCCGGCGTCTTCGGCGTCTCTGCCTAACGACATATGGCGTTTGGAAGTGATGCTCGCACTTACGGTCAGCCGTTGGGTGAGGGCCCCCGCATATGCCGCATCTCGCCTCACACTGGTGGTCTTCGGAGGGGGACGCTGCTCCGCATCCCCTGCACTTCTTCACACTTGGGGTCGGACATACATCGGCCCTGTGGCCCAGTTCCCCACAACCGTAGCACACATCCACTTGCCTTTTGTATAGAGCGCAGGGCAGCATGCCCGCGCCGCACATGACAAAGTTCGGCACCCTCAGTCCGTCGAATAGGACGATAACCGTGGCGGTGGTCTTGATGCGACGCACCTCCAATGCGGTGGGGTTCCGGTGGTTTACAATCATTGAGTGCAGCTGAGCGTCGTTGAACTCGGCGTCGACTCCCCTCACAACACCCTTGCACGTATTGTCTGAGGCGGCCATGTACGCGGCCACATCAAAGACCCCTTCGCGCAGGCGGATCTGTTGAACTATCGCGTAAGCACGCGCATTCCTTTATTCTGGTGTTGAGACAACGTAGATGTTTTGCACGTTGTTAGGGCAGACGATGTCTTCGCCTACCTCGTCGGGGGAAAGCGCCGCCGCCATAGCCAGCGCTTGTGCCACCCTAATGGTGCTGATCTTTTTCACGTCGAGGCCACCCCGTGGCCTAACGATGACTCGAATATGGTCCCGAGGCAGGTTCGGGAGCCTTGAGGCGGCGGCCAGTTTCCTCAGCGCGTTCCGCGGGGCTGCCGTGCGGTGGCCGCCCCTGCCGCCTCCCTGCTTTACCGGGCTCGGCGTCGACTTGGGAGCCTCTTGCCTTGCCTTCTTATTCTTGCCCGTTGCCGTGGTCCAGCCGGGGCACCTTGATTCTTCGGGGGTGATTTCTACCCCCTCCACCATCTCGACTTCGGGCATGATGCCCCACCACCACCGAGTTAGGCCGAGGCCTAGCCCGTACTCGTCACCGGTTTTAGCCCGTTAGGGTTAGCTCCGCACGGCGTCGCGAAAAGTTCGAAGTCGTATAATAGTTCCAAAAAGCACCTACCGAAATAAATCCGGTATCGGCTTGATCACCGCAACAAACTGCGTTGAATGGTGCACAATAATCAAGGGTTTTCGCGGACTTTACCACCGAAAACATTTGAGGAAACGGGAGCCGATGTTTGCGCGTCCGCACTTCCCGGCGGACTAGTCCGCCTCATGGTGTTAGTAAAGAATAAGGATTTAACGCTAAGTTTCTGCGTCGATTATCGTCACCTCAATAAAATCACAAAAGACAGACGTATACCCTCTCCCACGTATTGACGACGCCTTGGATCGAATCTACAGCGCAAACTTTTTCGCCAATGGACCTCAAAACCGGCTACTGGCAAGTCGAAGTCGACGAGATGGACTGGGAGAAGACTGAATTTATAACACCAGACGGACTGTTCGAGTTCAAGGTCATGCCGTTTGGTCTTTGCTCGGCACCCGCGACTTTCCAACGCGTCATGGATAATGTACTGGCAGGCTTGAAGTGGCAGACTTGCCTTGTCTATTTGGACGACGTCGTTACATGTGTTTGCCTCAAGTTTCGAGGAACACCTCCGGCGCCTTCAAACAGTTCTTCAAGTAATCAAGACCTCCGGACTCACGTTAAAGCCAGAAAAGTGCCGCTTTGCATACGAGGAGCTCTTGTTTTTGGGCCACGTCATCAACAAGTCTGGAGGGTGCCCTGACCCACAGAAAAGTGCGGCCATCGCTGACTTTCCTCCGCCCACCGACACGAAGGCAGTCAGTAGATTCCTTGGACTGCGCGCCTATTACAGGCGCTTCGTCAAGGATTTTTCACGGATCGCTGAGCCACTGACGTACCTCACGAAGGCCGACGTCGAGTTCAAGTGGGAGACGCCGCAAGTGGAAGCATTTGAAGAACTGAAGCGACGCCTGCAATCTCCGCCTCTACTTGCACATTTCGACGAAAACGCCGATACCGAAGTGCACACCGATGCAACCAGCGTAGAACTCAGCGCCGTGCTTCTGCAGAGGACTGACGGGCTAGAAAGGGTTGTAAGTTACGCTAGCTGGTCGCTTTCGAAACCGGAAATAAATTATTCCACACCCGAAAAGGAGTGCCTCGCCATCATCTGGGCTACATCAAAGTTTCGCCCCTACCTCTGTGGCAGGCCCTTCAAAGTTGTGAGCGACCACCACACCTTGTGTTGGATGCTAACTTGAAGGATCCTTCAGATCGCCTCGCACGATGGAGTCTGAGACTTGAAGCATTCGACATCACCGTCGTTTACAAGTCAGGGCGAAAGCACTCTGACACCGACTGCTTGTCTCGTGCCCCCGTCGAACCGCCGCCACAGGACGACCAGGATGACGACAATTTCTTGGGACCCAACAACAGTGAGCTGACCCGGAACTAAGGAGCCTTGTAGACTACCTGGAAGGCAAGACCGTCATTGTGCCCAAGGGGATCAGGCGAGGATTGGCGTCGTTTTTCTTGCAAAACGACATTCCCTTAAAAACAAACTTCTCGCCTCTCCGAGCCAACTACCTCCTCGTGGTGGTACCCTCAGAATTGCGTCCAGAGGTTCTGCAAGCTCTCTATGACGACCCAACGGCTGGACACCTCGGGTTTTCCCGCACGCTCGCGAGGATACAAGAAAAATGCTACTGTCCTCGCCTCTCTGCCGAAGTCGCCCATTACGTAAGGACATGCCGAGACTGTCAGCGACGCAAAACACCGCCGTCAAGGCCAGCCGGACTTCTACAGCCGATCGAGCCACCTCGCCGACCGTTCCAGCTGATCGGGATGGACTTACTGGGGCCTTTTCCGACGTCGACGTCCGGAAATAAATGGATCGTCGTAGCTACGGACTACCTCACCCGCTACGCCAAAACAAAAGCCTTGCCCAAAGGCAGCGCCGCCGAGGTAGCCCGATTCTTCGTTGAGAACACCCTCTTGCGTCACGGTGCCGCAGAAGTCCTCATCACCGACAGAGGTACAGCCTTTACGGCAGAACTAACTCAAGCCATCGCGCGATACAGCCACACAAGTCATTGCCGGACCACCGCCTACCACCCGCAGACGAATGGCCTCACCGAGCGCCTAAATAAGACCATCGAAGACATACTGGCAATGTGCATCGACGTCGAAAACAAGACGTGGGATGCCATCCTTCCGCACGTGAACTTCGCATACAACACGGCCGTGCAAGAAACGACGCATGTGGCGCCGTTCAACCTGGTCTACGGAAGGAACCCGGCAACGACGCTTGATGCTATGCTACCGGACGTCCCCGACGCAGAAAATCTCGACGTTGCCACCTATTTGCAGCATACCGAAGAAGGTCGACAGCTCGCCCGCTTGTGCATCAAGAACCAGCAGAGGACCGACAGACGACACTACAATCTTCGACGACGCTACGTCGCGTACCAGCCCGGCGACCGTGTTTGCGTCTGGACTCCGATACGCCGACGAGGACTTAGCGAGAAACTGTTGCGTCGCTATTTCGGACCATATAAGATAATCCGACGTATTGGCGCACTGGACTATGAGGTCGTGCCAGACGGCATTTCGCACAGCGGCGCCGGGCTCGACCTGAAGTCATCTACGTGGTGCGTCTTAAGCCTTTCTACGCCCGCTAAAGAACTTCGGTACTTTGTTACTTTGTTATTGATTGTTTTTCTCTCTCTCTCTCTCTCTCTGTACGCGTGGTTTTGTTTTCGCTTTCTTTTTATAGCAGCGGGACGATGCGCTTTAAGGGAAGGGTATTGACACGTATACATGTTTATCTTTCACCGGCGACCGCTTTTCACCAGCTAACAAATGTTAAACCTTATCGCTAGGCACAGGACGCGCCTGCATGTATCTGAAGTTTCTCGAACTTTATCGATGCTTCTATCCGTTGTCGCTTGTCACCGACGCTCATGTAATCTGATTGTATGGGCGACGCGAAGTATCTAGAACTTTCTGGAAGACATGTGCGTACCAGGGATTATTATGGGGCCTTCAATGACTCATGTATAAAAGATGATCGCCGCTGATCAGATTTCGACGATCGCCGACAGTATTTGCCGCTTTCGTTGTGCTTCAAGTGTAGCTTGCTTTTCTGGGTACATGTTCGCCCAATAAAGAATCAGTTTCGCCATACACAGTTTTACGACTGTTTAGTTCAACGTCACTACTACGTGACGGTATGGGAATCTGCAGATCAGACTATCTGAAGTAGAGCACTGTACGGGCCGGTTTTTCAAGTTCGGGCCTGACCCGAGCCCGAAAGTACCATACTTTGGCCGGCCCGGTTCTGTTCGACCCATTAGCCCTTTTGCCTATACGAAGCTAGCTCGAGTTCTCGATTATTGTGAAGATACTGTCATGTGACCACCGGCCGCCGGGCGGCTTCAAGCTGCATCAAAGCAGGTTTTTTCCCTGCATCCCTTCTTGCTGGTTACTTGATAACTGTGAGAGAAATAAAATTTCATTACTAGCCGAACACGCACAGAATATTAAGTGAATATTTGGTATGAAAACAAACCACACAATCGACAGTTAAGAAAATAGGGAGGGATCAGGCTAACAACCACCGGGAGTGGCAGAACCCCGGCTTACATTTAGGGATGAAGTTGTAGAAAAGCACATCGGTTGATCACCATGCTCATGCTTTAATGAGTGCGGCAACATACTATAGCAAAGGCATAGGTGAACGCTACCGCACACGCCACGGTCAGCCATTTAATCTCACTTTTGAATCTGATATAGTCATTCGGATACAGTGATGGAACTCGAGCCAATAATTTTGGCGCCAATGTAAATTTAGATACGCTGGTTACTGGCTTTCAGGAATACGATAATACACGGCCACTAGAAGCTTTTTTTTTCATTAAACAGAAATTTTTGACCGACAAGGCTAACGCTCATCATATTTTCACACGGAACATGCCATTTTTATTGCTTTATTCGGCTTCATTAAAATTATGTCAATTTTTTAATCGACAATTTAGGCATCCTTGTTTAGAAATATATGCAAATTTAGACTCTGTCTAATTGTGTTGCAGTACAGTGCATCTACAACGTAGGCTTTCCTTCTTTTTTTTCTCAGCCCAGACTAAAGTATGATCTGCTTGCTTATTCAGGTAAATTCGCAGACAACGCACCTAGTGCTTTTAAAAACACATACAAGGCTGCGAACACGAGGGTTGAGCCACTTAACGAGTGGAAATAGCATTCAAAATAAAAATTTACTGAGGCAATAAAATGCTCTGCATTTCTATTTTGTTTTTCATATTCCCCTCCCCAATGTTGAGAAATTTTGCAGCATCCGCGTAGACTTAAAGCATTTGTCTAAGAACAATATACACTTGAAAGTCTCAGTTTAATTAGTTGGGCTAATTGTGAATTAACCTACGTCCGAATATTCAACTCGCTTGAAAATATAACGAAGAAAATAATGGAAACCAGTAGTAAGTTGCCCTGTGCCTTAAGATACAAAAAAGTTGCAAATGAACGTTTCAGAATTTATTTGCTACAATTTTATCGAGGTACTCTAAGTAATTCTTGAAAACTTATTTAATTTTTGTTTTTCCTTTAAAATGATCGCGCCGAAAATCTAGATATTTTTGTGCACCAACAAAATATTGCTGTCGAGTGTGCCTCTAGGCACGTCTTCCGCTCTTGAAAAATGTAACGAGCTCTATCGAAACTCATCTCGGATAGCTCGGATCCAGTCTAATGAATGTTTTTTTAATGAAACAGTCTAATGAATGTTTTTGCAGCGAGTCTCACACCAATCCAATAGTTTTCCATTTCTTTAGCGCGACTGCAATGCATATATATTTCTAACTCTTTGTCATGTTGATTCGAATCTGTGATGCCTAGCAACTCTTGAAGTGTGCCTTTCGCCGCTATTCCCACCCATCCAAATGTGTTTCCCCTTGTCGATTGGCGGCGCCGCTGTCGAAATCATACCGCTACCTCCATCAAACTTCGGGTCGTCCATCACATGCCTGAGCACGATCACCTCTAGGAATTCGAGGTGTTAATAGGCTGGGAACAATGTAGACAAGAGTTCGTTAGTGTCGCGAAGACGAAAGAATTCCTGCAGAACCCATGTTAAGATGAGTATCGAAGTTAATGCGATTAACATTCACACAATCTAGCGAGCAAGAAGCTACACACCGTGTTAGCTAAGGCACCTTTATTTAGAATCCGTAGTGTTTCACCTGATGGTTCAAGTGATTCGGATATATGCGGCCATGCACTGTCTCCCTGATTGACCCGCTTTGTTATGACCATCGCTCGCCAATGTTACCTCACGATGGTGGAACAAGGACCGCAGGCCGACGGTGCATGCAGTGACGACGATGGAATTACGAGGTAGGAATGATTTCGATAGAAGGACGTAGGCATATAAGGACGACGGCATGACGACAATGAGATGATTCTGAAGTGATGGGGATAAATAATTGTGACGGAATACAATGCCATGACGCCGGTGTTGTTTTCTCGATTGATTGACAATAATTGCACAATACTAGCGGACTGAAATAGAAATTATGCTGATGGAACCTGAGGTGGTATGACGACCAACGCATTTAGTAATTTTTAGCCAACCAGACACGCTTCTGCATAACATACCAGCCTTCTCCCTTTCTTTTCTACTATTCCTTCCCAAGACGCTTTTCAAACATATCCTCGGCCGTTGACCTCAGTACGCCGGTGCTCTAGCTCATTAGGCCACGATCACACTTTACAAACGTCTCTTGCCAACATGTACATTATTCAAGCTCGAACTTAGGGGGAACATCGAGCTTTGGGGCTACTATCGAAATACATGGGAAATCGGCAATTGTTTCTCAGAGCAACCAATGCACCAAATCTGATGAGTTATGTTGAATTTAGAAAAAAAAAAGTTAAAGTGTAGTGTTGCGGAAAGGGATATTTTATTATAGGCTGTCTACTTTTCTTACGTAAAATTTTAAATTGCCAAATTTCGAAAAAGAAAACTTGACTTATAGAGCTATGTACCTCAGCACCTAAAAATGATATCGGAATTCTGTAAACTGCACCTAATAATACATCCAAAGCGGATAGCAATCATATATCATACACCATCCTGAAATATACCACTATGTTGTGAATGTTGCATTTGCAAAACCCTTCCAAACATTATAACAAACTCACGTAAGTTTTAAGGTATAGCAAAAAAAATTGTTCGCTTTTGATGCTCCAACGGGTGCAGTTTATAGAAATGCCATATTTGTTTTAATGGCTGAGTTGCGTATTTTGAAACTTCATGCTTCTATTATTTTTTTTTCAAATTTACGAACATCCTGCGATTCTTTGAAAACATTACACGACATTTATAAACGAAAATTCTATTTGCTGCAGTGTCTGCAATTTAATTTTCCCTCTCAATGCAACAAATTTCATTCAAATCGTTTCAGCGATTTTCTCATAAAATCATTCCTGCATTTTACGTGTATTTGAGAATCCGGCATCGAAGATAGGCACGAGCTAAAGCTTCCTCTTAAACAATGGATCACGCGAGTTCTATAGGAAACCCATGAAACAGAACCGTGACGTATATGCAAGACCGTGGCGACAGTGGTGCACAAATAAGAAGTCTGCTCAAGGAAAAAAATATATATTCAACGGAAGCTTCGCGGGAGCCTTTATCTGGGCCAGACATCTCTCCAGAATGCGGACGAGCTTTCTGGCCAGGTGTCTAGCAAAACCGTCGATTCATTGTCAGTATAGCAAGTAGCTGGCCGTCTTCGAGATAACGCTGATACACAAGCGCGCTCGTTTCCAAGCACCGAGGTGAAGCGACAGCTTCAGGGTGTGTTTCTTTTTATTGCGCTTTCTTTAGTTGTGCGTCATAGATACGTCATAGCGGGAATTTCGAATTCTTTAAGGTCGATACGCCACGTGGTGGCGAAAAAAAGTAACTGTACGAAATGTCTCTAATTCCTGGTATTGGATCGAAATATACATGTAGGCGACGACCGTTGTACCGGATCTTTGACCGGTCCTGCGAGGCCAAGGTGCGTAGCCGAGCAATGCGTCGCGCTTCTTCTGCTCGACAGAGGACCTTGGTAATAGAGTCACTGTCATGAGCGAAGTAGGGAAACATGGTGTCGATTGTGTAACGAGGCGGCCGAGCATAAATGAGGAAGAACGGTGAGTAACCGGTGGTCTCATATCTCGCGGTGTTGAAGGCATAGGTGACAAAAGGTAGGATACTGTCCCAGTTCTTATGTGCAGAATCGACATACATCGCCAGCATGTTGGCAAGCGTTCGGTTGGTACGTTCGACCAGACCATTGGTTTGTGGATGGTATGGCGTCGAGTGGGGGAAGCTAGATGAGCACAGACGAAGGATCTCTTCGACAACGTTTGCAGTAAATAGTCTCCCACGATCGCTGATTATAATTCGAGGAGGCCCATGTCGGAGAATAACGGAATATAACAAGAAAATAGAAACTTCTGTTGGTGTTGCCGATGTCAGCGCTGCCGTCTCAGAATAACGGGTGAGGTGATCTACACACACAATAACCCAACGATGGCCATTAGAGGATCGCGGGAAGGGGCCCAGGAGATCTATGCCGACTTGTTCAAAAGGGGGGCTGGAAGGCGGAACTGGCTGAAGTCGACCATGCGGTGTGTTTGTAGGTCGTTTGTAACGCTGGCATTCGGTGCAACTGGCGACGTACCGCTTGGTATCGTGACGCATCTTGGGCCAGTAAAAATGTTCTTGAGCATGGTAGAGTGTTCGTGTGGATCCCAGATGATCTGAAGTGGGATCGTCGTGCAGGGCACATAGCACTTGAACGCGGAGACTCTTGGGCACAACTAAAAGGTAGCGCGCGCCAGTGGTCGAGTAGCTCTTCTTGTAGAGGACACCGTCACGTAGGCGAAAACGGCTATCTTCTAAATGCTCGTGTGCGGCCGCGAAGAGTGGCTGCAAGCTCTTGTCCTTCTGCTGTTCGGATATGAAGGTACCCATATCAGGAATTTCCGGAGATACAAAAGCGATGTCGTCGACCGCTCCTGTAGGAAACAACAAAATCGTACTCCTGCAGGCGGAGAGTCCAACGCGCAAGTCGACCAGAAGGGTCCCGCAGATTCACAAGCCAGCACAGTGAATGATGATCCGTGACCACTGTGAAGGGGCGCCCGTAGAGGTACGAACGAAACCGTTGCACCGCGAAGATGACCGCCGAACACTCTTGCTCGGTAACTGTATAATTGCGCTCGGAGCGACTCAAGGAGCGGCTAGCAACGAGATCACGTGCTCGCTTTCACCGATGCGCTGAACAAGCACAGCGCCGATGCCAACACCACTCGCATCGGTGTGAACCTCTGTTGGTGCTGAGGGATCGAAGTGGCGAAGAATAGGCTGTGACGTCAAGAGAAAGTTTAATTCACGAAACGATGAGTCGCACTCTGTGGTCCACTCAAAAGGAACGCCTTTCTGGAGAAGGCACGTGAGAGGATGGGCCACGTCAGCAAATCTGTGAATGAATCGGCGAAAGCAGGAGCATAAGCCTAAAAAAACTTCGCAATTGCTTGATACTGCGAGGTTCCCTAAATGCCTCTACAGCCAGTCTTTTGTGGATCTGGTCGGATGCCTTCTTTATCGACCTGATGTCCCAGCACAATAGCTTGTCGCTCCCCAAAATGACACTTCTTAGAATTGAGGACCAGGCCAGCCTTCTCCAAGCAGTTCAGCACCAACTCCAGACGCTTGTTATGCTCACTAAATGTTCGGCCGAAGATCACAACGTCGTCCAGGTAGCACATGCAAACTTCCCATTTCAAGCCACGCAGTATAGTGTCCATGAACCGTTCGAACGTCGCTGGTGCGTTGCACAGCCCGAAAGGCATGACGTTAAATTCAAACAATCCGTCGGGCGTTACAAATGCAGTTTTTTCCTTATCCTCAATGTGCATAGGAATCTGTCAGTAACCTGACCGCAGATCAACAGAGGAGAAGTACGAGGCCACATAAAGGCAATCGATCACGTCGTCTATTCGGGGAAGCGGGTGCACGTCTTTTTTGGTAACGTTGCTTAGGCGTCGGTAATCAACACTGAAACGCCACGTACCATCTTTGTTTTTCACCAATATCACTGGTACTGCCCAAGGGCTAGATAACTCTTGAATGACTCCTTTGGTTAGCATTTCTTCGACTTGCTCACTGATTATCTTGCGCTCTGCGGGCGACACGCGATAGGGTTTTTGTCGAATCGGTTGAGCAGATCCTGTGTTGATGCGGTGGCGAGTTCTAGACACAGGGATCGACGTCGGGCCGTCGTGCTGCGTGAAGTCGAATACTGAGGAGTGTTTCACAAGGAGCGCCACCAACGCATCACGCTTATGGTCACTGAGCGATTTAGCGATCATGGAAACGAACTTTGAGTCCACAGGGCGCATGTTACTGGCTTCTGTTGTGTCCGGAAGTTCTGTAAGCACTGCCATGGGTATCGGCGAGTCTTCTTGAAATGTGGCCAGCTTTAAGCCCTGAGGCAGCACCGCCGCTTCAGTAGAACAGTTTATCACCCATAGTTGTGTGCGTCCATTCAGCACCGATACCATGCAATGAGGAACCAACACGTTTTTCTTTAGGCAGTTCACATGTACAGGGTCCACCGCAGCATCGAACGAGTTGCGAGTAGAACAAACAACTGAAACATCCATCGCGGATGAAGCGAGCAAAACGGTATCCTCGGAGACGTGAAACACACTCTCTTGGTTAGGTGAGTCTTCCGATATCACAGATAAAGCACTTTCGCCCACACTGAGTTCTCCCGTGCGGCAGTCAACATTGGCACCACACAACTGTAAAAAGTCGATCCCTAGAATCACATCGTGGGTGGAAAGAGGAAGGACAATAAACTCAGTCTTAAAAACTCGACCACCTAATGACACATCCACATTACAAACTCCGACCGGATATAATGAGTCACCACCCACTCCATGAAAACTTGTGCTCTGGTCCCAACGAAACATGACCTTGCGTCCCAGAAGACTTTTAAACAGCACACTCATGACGGAAACAGTTGCACCCGTGTCGACTAAAGCCATGGTAGACACACCGTCAATACACACATGAACCCTATTCTTCAGCATGAAAATAGTTGGAGGTATCTCAGTCGGCAGCACAGATTTTCCAGCGACCTCACCCCCATCGGTCGCGCTGGCTAGTTTTCCGGCGGGGGTGACGGGAAGCGGCGCCGCGGAGATGATGACGGGATGCGCCGCCGGGGAGATGGTGATCGATACGCTCGGAAAGCTTGTGGTGGTGTCAGGGTGCGGTCGGAAGCAGGCGAACGGTTACGAAGTCTTCCCTCTCCAAAGTCGCTTCCTAAGGTGTAGTTAGGTGGCCTTTCTTCTCGGGAGTGGCTTCCTAGAGCGGAGTTCCCTCGCCGCTGGTTGTCCATGATACGACCACTGTGCCACGCAGACGGCATCGATTGCCCATAGCTCGATGGTTGACGTTGGGTGCAGTACCTAGCTATGTTACTTGGTGTGCCACAGCTGTAGCACACAGGCATAGGGTGAACATCGGGATGCTGATGACACTGTTCAGCCGTGGCCGTGCGTTGAGAGTAACGAATATTCTGTCCTTGCGAGTCACACATAGGCAGTGGCTGGTCGTCGTGAGCGACCGTTGCGTCGACGCTGATCAAGGCTTTGGTCAAAAGAATCGTTATAGGACGGCTGGTTCAGGTCATAATGTGGACCATCTCTATAGCTGTCAAAGTCCGCTGCATTTACTGAGTGCTGCCAATGAGTCGAGAGGGTTGCACAAATGGCGTCTCGGAAAGCGCAGGAGCTGTAACGTGGGGTCACATACCGTGCTTGTTCTTCGTGTCGAAGGAGTTCCTCACGGACAATTTGCCGAGTGGTGGACGATGAATCTGTTGGAGGATTCATGTCCACACTGGCTACAGTCTTCACATTAGCTAGCCATCCAAATTTCGGGGCAATTTGACGAGTCTTCAGTGTTTCGAAGGTACGGCAGTGCCGTATCATATCTGGTACGGTTTCCAGGTTATCTTTCCCAATGAGGAAGTTGTACACACCTTCCGCGATTCCCTTCAAAAGGCGTCCCACCTTATCCTCTTCTGACATTCGGGGGTTTACGGTCTTACACAGTTTTAAAATTTCCTTGGTGAATGTAGTGCAAGTCTCTCCGGGGACCTGAGCCCTCTGAGCTAACTTTAATTCCGCTCGTTTCTTCTTGGCATCCGAATCGCCAAAACACTTCTTAATCTCGTCAACGAAACAGGTCCAGGTAGTTAGCGCGGCCGCATGGTTGTCATGGCTGCATGGCTGTGCCACTCAAAAAGAAAATAATGTTCCTCAGTTGGGAGGTGGCGTTCCAGTGATTGTACTGGCTTACCCTTTCATAATGGGTGAGCCACTCATCGACATCTTCTCCTGCCTTTGCGGAGAACATGCGTGGCTCTCGGTAGTGTTGAATAGGACCTGGTCCTGCCGATGCAGTACTGGGAGCATCTTCCTCTCTAGGCATGATGGTGGCCGATGGTAAAAGTCCGGCAAGGCGGCGGCTTCTCCGAAGGTCTTGTACGGAAGATTCCGTTGTCGGTCGTGGGAGGCACCCAGCACCTCCACCAAATTTTACGCCGTGAAGCGTTTATTTAAATCTGCAGGACAGATAAATCGGAACGGTTGGCGTGTTGCAAGCCCGGTACAAAAGCAACCAGCCGAACGTCGTCTTCCTACTCCACCGACAGTCCCCGTGGTCATTCGCGCTGTTTCTGCCCTCTGTTATGAGAGCTCGTGACAATATAATCGTCTCCAGTCCCTCCCGATATTACATGCGTGCCGGAGGTAGTAAAACACCAGGCAAATCTACAGGGCTACATGTGCGACAAGAACACGGAGTACCCACAAATAGCGACCTTCGCAAAGAAGGATGTAATGCTCGGCGCCACTTGTTGGTTCTCGGGGCTAATAGTGCGGTGCGAGGCGTGGCCGGCGAATGCCGGATACGCCGGCCGCACCGCGCGCTGTGGCCAGGGTAACCTGAGAGAGGGTGCTAAAATCGCCGAGCGATGACGTCACCGTGCGTCGCCTAGCTATGCCACGCACCAGCTGTGGGAGGCGTTGCTAGGCGATGCACGGTGACGTCATCGCCAGGCGCAGTTTTCTGCTAACGCTCCACGGCCTAACCAAAAGCTTAAACAGCTCCGCTGTTAAAAACAAGTTATACTGATTTTTCTCCTATTAACAAGTCAGTTTAGCCCCTATCTTCTTTAATAGTTCACTTGCAACCACTGGGTTTCCCAGTACAAGTCATTGGGTATACTCTTTTATGAAAATGTACGGTGGACGCATCACTCAAGTTATATTAAACATAGCACAGCACAATTAATCGATAGTCGGAATAAGTACAGCACATTGTTACCTTTAAAGCTTAAGCGTCAGCTGTACTTTTCAACTATTTTTTCTCGACTCGACTGTTGTCTACTTATCTGGGGCGTCACTTCTGAATCTAACTTGGAAACCCTATTCGGAATGCCGAAAAATGTGTCATAACCTATCGATGCAGGAACATACCTTTCAGTACTTTCACTAGGACAGTATTTTCAATGCCAGCAGTCTATATAAACAAAATTTATTCGACAAAGCGTTCATAGAATTCACAAGTAATCATGAAAACGTTTTTGTATGTACACCAATACCACAACTAATTACACCTTAAGAGCTAGGCCAAGCCTGCAAAAGCAAACTATATCCCACTTTTCATCGTCATCGTCTGCTAGCTTCAACACGCAGACGTCCTTCATCATTGCACTTGAAAGGCCTCCATCTACTTGATAGTCGCTTTATCAGATGTATTTTCGTCATAGATGGCCAAATCTTCGCGTATTGTGCAGAAATTACTGCTCCCCAAGCCTGCAAAAGCAAACTGTGCGTAGCGCCCACCGACGCCGCAACGCGGCGACGCTAAGGTCGGCGCTCTCGGCCGGCGCCTTGGTGCCGACTGCAAAAGACGACGAAAATAAAGTTGGGCGGCGCGTGCTCGACGCGTAAGCATGGCACGCGCTAGTCTGTTGTAAAAGCATGCTGCGCTGGTCCTCTTGTTCGGGCGCTCCGCTGCGACCCCTCAGTTCCGGACATGTGTATCCTGGTTTTCATCGTCATCTACCTCCAACACGCCCACTTCCTTCATTATTGCACTTGAATGGCCTCCATTTACTTGATAGTCACTTTGTCAGATGTATTTTCGCCATATATGGCAAATTCTTCGTCTACTGTGCAGCAATTACTGCTCTCCTAGCCTGCAAAGGCAAACTGTATATCCTGATTTTCATCGTCATCGTCTTCAACCTCCAACACGCACACTTCCTATAGTGCAGCAAACATATTTGTGTCCTTGATACACATACTTATTACTATAGGAGTCCCCTTTCCACTGAATGCAGAAGTTCAGGCTGACTTACCGCCTTGGGAATAATAACACAAGAAATCGGAAGCTGTTACAAGCAACAGCGTCCTCACTGTACATTCAGCTTATTCCGGGCCCTTGACAACCATTGAGCCCTGGTGTCCTATATTTAGGACACGCAGATCATGGCGTGCTGCGGGCTATGCACAAATAATAGGCAAAAGTTCCCGATATAAATACACTCCTAACCATATCAGAAACAACACACAAAATTATGATTGCTACCGAGACAATAGGTGTTGAGTAAAATATTATCAAAAGGCGCGGAAACTGCTGCTAAGAGCTAGGAACTTTATTGGTAAAAACTAGAACTACGGCAATAAGTTTTTACAGTGGCAGATTCTTAATTTAAATCAAGGGTCTGACAACCGAGTTTTATGGATCTAGTTTTTTATGGCTCAACGACAAGCTCTCCCTCGATAGTGTTTACACCTGCAGCGGTTACTTACAAAAGCACGTGGATATTTTGCAAGCAGAATTTCTTGATCTGAGCGGCCTCTAAAAAAATAAGAGCAACGCTGAGAAGTGATAGCGATGCCGATAGCCCACCTCGCAAATTGTGAAAGCCGCCCATCGTCCTCCTTTCGCTGGATGGAGTGCAACTGTGGTTAACCACCAATATTGTCACATTTCCAACAACTTTTAAAGGTAAATAGACTGGTACAATAAATTTGCGTTGTTGTACATGCCTTTCTTAAAGTTGTACCGCGTTTTTTCCTAAGTACACGCCTACGTCATGGCTGGCTGGCCCCCGGCGTGATTATTCTGTCGACAGACGAGCCAAGCCAACTCATCGAAAACGAAGGCGAAGGCAGCGCCACTTTTCTGCTCACTACAAACGAAGGATAAGCACATTGTAAGTTAGAAAAAACTTATAATAGAAAGAATGCTACTGCATTTCAATATTAATAAAAAACGGGCAAGTTTGCACTCGGTCGCGCAAATCTTAGGCTTAGCGAAACTGTTGATCCTTACTGGCTGCTACTGCTAGGTATTAACTTGATGCTGCTAGGTCTTAACTTGGTTTAACTTAACTATGCACGTAGGGAAGGTATTATCGAATAATCATTTCCGGAGGTACCTTCCCTTTCGCGACATTTCGCGTGACTAGCGCTGGACGCGTCGGCGCCTACGACCGACAGCGTTCCTGGCATGCCACAAACGCAGGCAGGCTAACAAAGGTTGGCACAGTGCCAAGAACGCTGTTGCTTGCCGACGCCGAACGCGTTAGAGGCTAGCCGCTCGATATCTGGCGAAGGTTGACACGACTAGGCGCAGCCATTTTTATGGTAAACTCCGAGGCCAAGCGCATGCACACTGGGCCAAAGCTACGCACAGTGTACGGGCGGCGCGCAGCAGAAGACACACTGGAATGACGTCACGGCGCATGCGCAGTAGCGCGCTGTAGGTGAGAGCTTGGCGGAGCCGTTTTTGTGTCGGGCGAAGCAAGCGCGCACCTGCGCAGGCGGTTACTAGGCAACGCGAAGTGACGTCATCGCTACTGCTTCAGCGCAAGTGCGGCGAGGCGAGGTTGGGCCAGGTGTGCACACTGCATAGCTGTGGCTTGGTTGTTGCTAGGCAACGGCACGGAGTTTTCTGTGGACTTCGGACGTTTCTCCTCCAGCTTTAACTGCTTCGCTGTTAAAAGAACAGGAACCGCGTACACTAGTATAGACGGTTTCAGTGTTTACAAACAAACCTCGCTTGCCGCTGATTGGTTGCCCCATCGGAACTTCCGGTAGGAGAGCTAGAATCACTTCCGGTTATGTTGTTTGAAGGCATGCGCAACGTGAGGCCGGCGTGACGATGTTTGCACTGCTTGGTGGAATCTGTGATGAGCTGATTCTACATCGTGGATATTGTCGAGATGACGAGCGACTACTTTAAGGTGCTTAGCACCGAAGCAAAAGATCGGTATCGCCAAAAGCTGATGTTTAGAGACAGAGAGCTGCCCGATCCGCTGGACGATGATGTCGTGCGATTTTCGTTTTCGCCGGGTTCCAAACAACTTCCCTCAGTTACAACCCCGGAGCAACAAGCGGAGCATCTTAGTGAGGACATGCAATGAACGCAGACTGTTGTCTTCAAGGCAGGTAATGGGACTGCCGAAAACTAGAAAAACTTTAATGGCATTTTTTTCTTCTTTGTGGGGTTTTACGTCCCAAAACCAGTTCTAATTATGAGGCTCGCCGTAGTGGAGGGTTCCGGATTAATTTTGACCACCTGGGGTTCTAACGTTCCCTACAACACAAGGACACGGGAGTTTTTGCATTTCGCAATGGCACTTTTATTGCTGCCAGATGGAGCATGAAGTGGTAAGCTGTGCATGTGTACATGCACATGTTTTCTGCGTCATATGCCTTGTTTCTGCTTTTCAATATGCATTCACAAATAACTGTACATTCTCAAAAGTCATTTAGTGCAAGAAGCCTAGGTCGACTGAAATGGGACTAACTTAAATGCTCACGAATTTACCACACTTCTAACAAAATGAAACCTGTAGTGTTGGGCACGAGATTGCAATCCATAATTGGCCTCCGTTAATTCGTAAATGCTTTTAGAATGTGGCCGAAACTTCCTATATGCATGCACGGAAATCGGTAACTTTTCTGCGATTCTGCTCTGCAATACCGATACGAATGCTCACATGCCGTCGCGGTAGCTCAGCGGTTACGGTGCCCGGTTGCTGACCCAAAAGACACCGTTTGGGCCCCGGCTGTCGCATTTCGATCGACGCGAAATGCTAGAGGTCCGCGTACTGTGCGACATCAGTGCACGTTAAAGAACCACAGGTGGTCGAAATTATCCGCAGCCCTTCACTGCGGCGTCCGTCATATCCTGAGTCGCTTTGGGACGTTAAACATGATAAACCAATGCGCACATGTACCTAGGTAGTAAAGCTTAAGAAGTGCACTTGTGCCCCAGATACGAAGAGTATTAAAATGAAACAGCGGTAGCATGGTACCCGCTAAACAATAATTTTAACTCATGTTCGTAGCATGGCGATCCACGCCGAGGCAAGGAACGACGAGCGGGCAAAATCGGGGCGAGAGTCGAGCTGCTCTCGCGTGAGTTACACGACAAACGGCCAGAACAATCGTGTAGTAGCACTTTTATTATTCAGCATTATAGCAGTCCGGCTACTCTACGTAGTAACGTACCTTGGATGAAGTGAGCAGAGCAAATCTGGGAGCTCTTGGTAGGCTCCCAGATTTGAAAAACACCGTTGACGAGTAAACGTAATGAAAACAGTCGATGCTCCAAGAGCTACTCGCCTTCACGCAACACACTGAATGCCACAAATCGCACTTATATCGACATGCCCGAAAAATAACACATAATATGCGCAGGACGAGCGCGTGAGTGAACAAATGCCAGCAAAAACGAGCAAAAGGAGCGGTTACCGGAAGTTTCCTAGGGGCGCCGGATGCCGGCGCACAGCGTTACCAGAGCGCGGTGGCGCTGGATGAAACCGTCTATAGAAGGTCACGCGGTAGATATGATTATGTTCATGTTTTTGCCGCGTGGGTCATCAAAGGTCATTTTTCTCGACTTTTATTGAGAATTAAAAATATAAATCCACACTTAATGAGACAAACAGGGCCCATTCTAGCCAATACGTTAGACCATGTTTCCATCAGAGGGGTTATCTCAATTCATGTTCTGAGCGGTTGTCTGTCCCTATAATGATGAACATGCTTTGTTTGATATTATGCAAGATTCTTCAACTCTTTTATTAGTCAGAAAGAAATCAAAACTGTATTTTCTCGGCAATTAACTTCCCTTTCCTGATTGCTTTTCCTGCTGGTCGACTGATATGCAATTCCATCTATAGCAGGACTTTTTGTTTTTATTTTGCTTTACCCTTTCTGTATCTTTTTGTGTATATATAGACTGTATCTTTCTCTAGTATTTCATTTCTTTATTTGCATTAGTTATGCTTATTGTGCTGTATTAATTTGTTGTATGTATAATCGTGTCATTCGTATATATAAGTATGTATATATGTGTGTATTATGCGTATATGTATGCATATATATTTTTCTTTTTTTGCACTGTTGTCTGCTGTGCTCGTGGCGCCAGGAGCCTAGGCAGGGGTGCATATTCTCGCCTTTTGCTCCGGCGCCATGACAATCATCATCATCATCATCAGCCTATATTTATGTCCACTACAGAACGAAGGCCTCTCCCTGTGATCACCAATTACCCCTGTCTTGCGCTAGCTGATTCCAACTTGCGCCTGCGAATTTCCTAACTTCATCACTCCACCTAGTTTTCTGCCGACCTCGACTGCGCTTCCCTTGTCTTGGTATACATTCTGTAACTCTAATGGTCCACCGGTTATTCATCCTACGCATTACATGGCCTGCCCAGCTCTACTTTTCGCACTTAATGTCAACTAGAATATCGGCGATTCCCGTTTGTTCTCTGATCCACACCGCTCTATTCCTGCCTCTTAACGTTAGACCTAACATTTTTCGTTCCATAGCTCTTTGTGCGGTCCTTAATTTGTTCTGGAGCTTCTTTGTTAACCTCCAAGTTTCTGCCCCATATGTTAGCACCGGTAGAATGCAATGATTGTACACTTTTCTTTTCAACGACAGTGGTAATCTCCCAGTCAGGATTTGGTAATGCCTGCCGTATGCACTCCAGCCCAATTTTATTCTTCTATAAAATTCTTTCTCATGATCAAGGTCCCCTGTGAGTAATTGACCTAGATAAACGTACTCCTTTACAGATTCTAGAGGCTGACTGGCGATGCTGAATTCGTGTTCCCTTGCCAGGCTATTGAACATTATCTTTGTCTTCTGCATATGAATCTATGAAACATTTGTTGTAATTCGTCCCCATTGTTGCTGAAAAGGCAATGTCGTCTGCAAACGGAAGGTTGCTCAGATATTCGCCGTTGATTCTCGCTCCTAAGCTTTCCTTGAGTACTTGAGAGCTTGAATACTTCTAAGCATGCAGTCAATAGCATTGGAGAAATGTGATGTATACGGATCGATAAAACGGTGGTGGAAACAACATCTATTTATTTTTTTATTTATCACAATACCCACAGCTCCCGTAGGCATTACAGCGGCGGGGGGGGGGGGGTGAGAAGGAAACTAAGAACAAATCAACAAAGCAGGCAAAACAAAACATGTACCCGGAACACTTTCATACTCGCATATACACACAAGAACACTATCTTACTTCAGTGGGCGTATAGAGTTTGAAAATACATCATTTGAAAAAATCGTTGCGACATCAGATGGTAACTTGTTCCATTGGCTTATGGTTCTGGGAAAAAATGACATTTTAAACACTTCAGTTTTTCACGCTATTTCTTTAACCTTATTTTCGTGGTCCACCCGTTGAGAAACGTAATCAGGCTTGAAAAAATATTTCCCAGGGTCTATACCTGTTCGAGAGTGGTATATGTTGTGAAAAATTTTCAATCTTAGATATTTCCTGCGTTGCTGCAGTGATTCCCAACCAAGACTTTCTTTTGCTCTGGAAACACTGAAATTCCTGGCATAATTTGAACAAACAAAACGAACGGCTATGCTTTGAATTCTTTCTAAACTGTTTACGTCACGTGCCGACCACGGATCCCACACAGCACAAGCATAATCCAGAACAGATCGGACATTTGATTTGTACAATGATACCTTCGTCTCCAATGGCAACGTTTTTGCATTTCTGCGCAGGAAACCTAGAACGCGGCATGCTTTAGTTGTGATGTGATCAATGTGACGGCTCCAAGAAAGAACAGGTGTGAAATAAACGCCAAAATGTTTGTGCTCCCGAAGTGAAAATATCGTGGTTGAATTTAAAGAGTAACAGAAGTCATGAGTTGTTCTTTTCCTCGAAAAACGCATATGAACGTTTTTTTTTCAAGTTAATGAGCATGTGCCACTTGTTGCACCACTCATTTATCTTATACAGGTCATCTTGTAAAACATTGCAGTCATGGGTAGTATGAATAGTCCTGTACAAAACACAGTCATCGGCACATGAAATTCCGGAGCAAATATAATTTATATAGATGAGAAACAAAAGCGGTCCTATGACTGATCCTTGGGGCACGCCAGAGGACACATCAACTTCACGGGATGTTTTTCCATTAAGCACAACTTTCTGTCTTCTTAAATTTAGGTATTCTTTTATCCAGTTAACAACCGTACTGTTTATATTATACATTTCTAATTTTTATATAAGTAAAGAGTGAGGGACAACATCGAACGCCTTCTTGAAAGCTAGAAACAAACAGTCAAGAGAAAAACCCTTATCCAAAGCTCCTGCTAAATCATGCGTCAAGTCAAGCAACTGCGTTGTACAGGAAAATCCCCTACGAAATCCATGCTGCTGGGGGCTGAGCAAAGAATGCATGTTCATGTGGCTCATAACATTACTGTAAAGCACGTGCTCACGTATCTTACAAGCAAGGCTAGTAAGCGAGATAGGCCGGTAATTCAAAACACTACTTCGCCCGTCCACCTTTATGCACAGGGACGACATTGGCAAGTTTCCAGTCATCCGGTAAAGAGATTTCTATTAAAGATTTAGTAAAAATTACGCACAGGTATTTGGTCACTTCCCGTGGGCACGAAGAAAGCAGTGCCGGTGACAAAGCATCAGGCCCAGTTGCTTTAGACGCATTCAATGTCTTGAGAACGGCCTCTATTCCTCGTTGGCCGATCATGATATTGTCCATGGGCTCACCCAACCACAGTGTTTTGAGTGTCAACACGAGCAGCATACAAAGAACTGAACAACGAGATGAAGCACTCGGCTTTTCCAATGTTGTTAGGGACGGTAGCACCATCACTATCAAGGGCCGGTATTGATAATACATCTTTATTGTTCATTTTAAAGAATTGCCATAGTTCTTTCGGTCTTTTCTGTATGCGCAAGTGGAACGTGCTGAAGTACTTATCTTTGGCTGTCTGCATAGCTGCCTTCATCCCTTCAGTTTTGTTTTTGAGTTTATCTTTAAGCTTCAACGAAGGGCTTTTCTTATAAGCAGCGTAAACGTTATAAACATCGATATTAAATATTTGTAAAGATCTTTTCGTGATACAGTCAACAAATAATCTTTAGAAAAGCGAACAGTCAGAAAAGAAATAGAAAGATAAACCTCACGCATAAAGCCCCATAAACAAGGTCTAGAAATTAAATTTGAGGACAGCACCAATTCTGGCAGGACATGAACCAGGTTAACTTGCAAGAAAGCTCGTAATGCCGGATGAATTGATGAGAGAAGAAGGGGGGAACCGAGGAGCTCGATTTTGTTAATCATGACCACATAAATCCAACAGACAATGAAGCCAAGGAAAGCATCCGGGAAATTAAGTGTGGTTCACATTGGAATGTAGAAAATGTAGGGGTGGCTGATGGGGCTTCAGCCCCTCCCACCTCCCCCCCCGAAATTTTTTCGCCCCGGCATGCACCGCCGACCAAAACTACCACTGACGCCGGGTATGATTCTGGATTCTTTCTACAATGTCTTTTTCATGCTCGCAAAGACATTTCGGCACGAAGATTGCGAACTCGGGCTGGATTTCGTGGCAACGCCCTTGCACCTGGAGTCAGGTAACGCAAGGAGCCCCATCCGAGCACCAACTTTCAGGGGCTTTTCGATAGCGAGCGGGCGCCTTGTGGCATCTCGGAGCGGCCGCGGAATCTACGGAGCGCATGGATTTCAATTATGAAACTTTACGAGTACAAAGTTCTCATACACGTTTGACGCGTAAGGTGCACTGACATTTCTAAAGGCGTGCTTTAAAATATTTTAAATTCTGGAACTTTATGGGGCTAATGCTCTTATAAATTTTGGCCAACATGCGTGCACTGGAGCCCTCGTGTCCAAGCCGTTCCAGAAATGAAAGCACGCGCTCGCAATCTTCCACACACGCGAAAATACTAAATATCACCTTGACTGTGAGCTAGCAGCTGATAATTTTCTCCAAACATTTTCAGGAAGCGTGCCCAATGTGATCGATCAGCTGGAACAGGGCAGGCAAAGTAAAATATGAGAAAACAGAAGAAAGTAAATAGCCTATCATTGAGACAGTTGTTTTTTTGCGGGAGACAAGGTCTGGCTCTCCGTGGCCATAGGGACAGTGGTCCTGTAGATTTAAGCAAAGCCCTCGCTGAAAATACAGGTATTTTCAGAGCGCTTCTTCGCATGCGAGCTCATTGTGGAGCTACATATCTGAAGAACCATTTGGAAAGTTGCCCCAGTAATGCCTCGTATTTAAGCCCAGGTGTGCAAAATCAAGTTATAGAAATGTGTGGTGTTGAAATTATCACAGGAAGGCTAGATGCAAAAGTAAACACTGCAGGCTGCTTCTCCGTACTTGTTGACGAAACGACGTATATTGCTGGAATCGAACAGCTTACTGTTTGTCCAAGGTACCTAAACAAGGATGTCAATGACATCGAAGAAATGTTTTTAGGTTTTAGCACTGCAATAGATGCCCTCTCTCATTGCGACTGCAGCTTCTATGTAAATGTATACAAACTACTGAATATTGTAGTCGCCCTTCCAGTGACCACTGCCAGTGCAGAGATAATATTTTCAAACATGAGATTACTAAAAAACTACTTGCGCTCTAGAATGTCTGAGGAACGCATGGTTAGGCTGGCGCTTCTATACGGCCACAAAAACATCGGCATCAACGTGTGCGAAGTCATTGACCGCTTCGCTAAACTTCTCCGCCGAGCGAAGTTTGTACTTGGCATAGCGAAGCCGCAAAAATGAATGCAACTAAAAAGCTATGTTCCTTCAGGTATATAAGCTCGTAATTATGAAAACGGATGACTGTTCATTAGCTTTTAAAACCGCAGAAAATTTCGCCGTTTATTGTAATAGTTAGCACCATGATTAAAATTATCAGGTGAATACGAAAATTACGAGGACATTAATAGCCGATTTTGACCGACCTTGCTCATTAAAAGCCCGGGAAACAGAGCGTTTCCCAACAAACACACTCGGATATTGGGTAGTGAGGTTTCGTATAGATATAATCTTCACCGCGCGCCGTATGCCCGAGCGGAAGCGTGCGGGGACGCGCGCTATCACGGAGAGCGAACGCACTCAATCTCCCACGCGCAAGCAACGAAGCGGGAAGCCAGCGCCGGAGGGAGCGCGGGGGGGGGGGGGGGGGGCAATTCTACTCTGCCAACAACCGCGCTCGTCGCTCGCCGCCCCGTCTTTTATCTCCACACGGCTCTGACCTTTATGCACTGTGCATTCGCCGCTCAGTTTCTGTTGAAGCGATAGACCGCACGTACCTTCGCCCGCAGAAGCGTATGGGCTTGCTGCCAGCGTTTTGACAGTCGTTGTCTGCAGTCATTCAGTGTGATATATTCATGTTTGTTTGTGCGCGCTCACACCACGCTTGTTCATGCAGTTAGTAATAGTCGGACCACATGTTCCAACGCACGCTACACATGTAATGCTGCCCAGATCGGCAGTGCAGCGCTACAGGTGTGTCCCTTCGCACGCGCGCTGCCCACGGGAAGCGCTTCTCATCAACACCACCGCTTCACACGCGCCTTCTCGTGGTCATCGAGTCTCTCTTCATGTCGGTCTACTTACGCCGCAGCACACCTGCTTACTTAATCAGCTCATGTTTACTACAATTCATATTGCTACCAAAGCCGCTCACCTTACTTCGTATGACATTGCTGTGTTGCTATCGCATTCATTGCTTCGCCCTTAGAGCGAAACTGTGACATTTTTTAGCTACCTGCTTTTATTTCTCTTTTGAAAAGAAGCAATACCCTCCTTTAATTTTGGGTGCACAATAGTTGTTGCGGATGTGCAGGCAGTTAAATTACAGATTTTCGTACTGATTTCTCCATTATTCCTCTATTATTCTAGCCATGTGGCGCTGTCGCGACCGCCGCATGGCCCGAGTACACATCACGATTTCTGCGATCATAGTTTTGTTCTTGCCTAGATTATCTGTCTTTCTATGCGTAAAACTACTATCTGTGACTGCGCAACATGTTTATTTGTCTTGTTTGACGCATTATATACAGTGACGTTTGCTTAAATACGTATATTTATTGGAGACTTATACGTACTTTTATATATCTTGTTGCGAGGTTTTGTGTATACAAGCAGTGAACTTTGTTTCCAGCGACTCTTTTTTGCCTTTTAGCTAATTGTCTTTGCATTTGTTTATTCCAATCTATCTTCGCATTTCTAATGTATATTTTGCAGAACTCCTGCTTTTTATTTGTACTCAGTTTTGCGAGTATAATCTCGGTGTAATTACAATACCCGAGCGGTTACAGCTGCTCCTCCACAATCTGTTGGAACGAGGGACAGCGTCATTGAGGTTTTTTACTGGCCGTTGCATATGTGCGAAAATATAAACAAGGTTCTTCAATGACAAAGATTCATCAAAATATTTCTCCTCAACTTGTTCATTTCATGGCCTTTACGTTTTTCATATCAGCTGCATGCATTGCTTTGCTGATTTCGAACTGATATAGTTCTAAAGTTCGTGTGATATTTTCTGTACTTATTAAATGGAGAAAAATAACGCGACAGCATTGATATCAGTTATTTCTGCCACAATTTTTGGGACATACGAATATATTATTTTATGAAAAAATACATATTTTACTTGACAGTGCGTAGCGTCCAATAATTCGTTTGCAGCATCTAATATAGAATGGCATTAACTATGCAGTTATTATTCATATATTTGATCCCTCGACAAATTATAGAAGGAGGAGGCCGCGCTGCAACCTGAGCATCGGGGAAATTAAGTGTGGTTGACATTGGAATGTAGAAAATAATGAAGAAAAGGGAAATTAAAGTGTAATGATAGTGCAACGCACGCGTAATGCGGAGGTTGCGGGTTCGTCTCCCGCCGACAACAAGTTATCTTTTCGTCCACTTTCATTTCCTTTTTCTTCATTTTTTTCTGCATCCCAATGTCCAAAACACTGAAATGGTCCCTGAAACGGTTCGGACAAATTTGTAGACGTGTAGGGTACAGCTACAGTAAACCATTCGCGTCCGAATTTTAGTGAAGCGTCTCACATTAAGAGAGCGGCAGACGGTTACAAGTTGCCCTCCTCCCTAGCCATGCAAATGGAACCAAATTGCATTTCCTTCTCAACTCGTTCGCCGAGTGATCGGGGCTAAGCTCCGCCTTCACTGGCTCTACGTCGTGCTGTGACGCGTTGTCGCCTATCTCCGGTTGTCTTGTAGCCAGCGCGCGAAGACTCTCCAACTAGAGCACTGCACGGGCCGATTTTTTCAGCCCGAGCCCGGCCCGGGCCCGTTCTTAGGTTGGGCTGCCCGCCCGAGCCCGACCAAAAGTGTTATGGCGAGACCCGAGCCCGGCCCGGACCCGGAAATCTCCGTTACCCGCCCGGCCCGGCCCGCCACCCCTTTACCTTAGGCCCGAGCCCGGCCCGAGCGCGGCCCGAGCCCGGCCCGAGCCCGGCCCGAGCCCAGCTCGAAACCGGCCCGAACCCGGCCCGAGACCGAAAAGAAACATGTTTATCAGAGTCGAGACGCGCGAGGATAATTTGATGCACGTTACATGCATACCGCCAGAAAGTCCGAGCCCGGCCCAGGCCCGCGTCAAAAAACCCGGGCCCGGGTCACAAAGCACATGCCGTGCCCGAGCCCGGCCCAAGCCCGTGAAAAACCTGCCCTACCCTGCCAGGCGCAGCCCACGGTCCGGGCCGGGCCCAGGCTTTCGGGTAAGCCCGAGCCCGTACAGTGCTCTATCTTGCGTATCTCTTTGTGTAGGTTACACATTCCTCTGTTCGCTTTATTTGCGTACTCGACGACGTACGCTACAGATATGTAGACGTCGAGTAAGACCTGAATGTCCATGTCTGAATCGAGAACCTACGCGATCTACGGATTAAAGTAGTCGACTTTCATTTGCTTTGGAATTCTCTTCAGCATGACCGAAGGACGTGAGATGCCTAGCGCGCGATCTCGTAGTAATCCTCCTCATCCTTAACAGTTCACTGACACCTGAGTCATGGCAAGAGATCAGACACGATTGCTTTTTTAAGTAGGTCGTACCTAACAAGAGCGACATGAGGTTAGCAACAAAATATAATGAGAAAACTACGGCGCCTCTACAGCAGCGCCAGGTATTTAACCTAACCTATAAAAGAGTCGATAAACGATTTAGTTGGTGCGGTTGCTTAGCTTTTGTTGCTGCCAAAAGTCCGATGTGACACTAATCAACTATTTGGCAGAACTTACAGCATGAGTTTGATAAAAGAAATGTCGCAGTTTCGCCCGAAAGGCGAAGCACCAATTGCGATAGCAAATTGGTAGAGAGCTATTCGGAGTAGGGATAGTAGAGTAGTTTTATCGGCCGCATAAACTTGGACACATTCGCTTTCTAACTGAATTGACAAGCGTGGTGTCGTCGCGCACAAGCAAACATGAATAGAACACACTGAATGACCGCAGACAACGACTGTCAAAACGCTGGCGCGGCCGCTGCAGCGGGCGAAGAATCGTGCGGTCTATCGCTTCAACGGAAACTGAGCGGCGAATGGACAGCGGATAAAGGTCAGAGCCGTGTGGAGACACGGCCGGGCTCGACTGGCGCGCGCGCTCGCTCGCTTCTTAAGAAGCGAGTGCGCTCGCCAGTCGAGCCCGGCCGTGGTGGAGATAAAGAGACGGTGCGGGCGACGGCACCACAGCCAGTGCAAGCGTATTAGTTGGCAGAGTAGAAGCTGCACCCCCCGTCCCTCCCGCGCTGCCTCCACGCTTTTTGTTTATTGCGATAGCAATTATATGGACACTTCAACCGGATTTTTGCCGTCGGCGTCGTCGTCGCCGTCGCCGTCAGGTTCCCTATAGATTAAATCTGCGCCGCGCGCCGTATGCCCGAGCGGAAGCGTGCGGGGACGCGCGCTATCACGGAGAGCGAACGCACTCAATCTCCCACGCGCAAGCAAGGAAGCGGGAAGCCAGCGCCGGAGGGAGCGGAGGGGGGGGGGGGGCGCACTTCCACTTTGCCAACAACCGCGCTCGTCGCTCGCTCGCACCGTCGCTTATCTCCACACGGCTCTGACCTTTATGCGCCATGCATTCGCCGCTCAGTTTCCGTTGAAGCGATAGACCGCACGTACCTTCGCCCGCTGCTTGCTGCCAGCGTTTTGACAGTCGTTGTCTGCAGTCATTCAGTGTGATCTATTCATGTTTGTTTGTGCGCGTCACACCACGCTTGTTCATTCAGTTAGTAATAGTCGGGCCACATTTTCCAACGCACGCTACACATGCAATGCTGACCGGATCGGCAGTGCAGCGCTACAGGTGTGTCCCTTCGCACGCGCTGCCCACGGGAAGCGCTTCTCATCAACACCACCGTTTCACACGCGCCTTCTCGTGGTCATCGAGTCTCTCTTCATGTCGGTCTACTTACGGCGCAGCACACCTGCTTACTTAATCAGCTCATGTTTACTACTATTCATATTGCTACCAAAGCCGCTCACCTTACTTCGTATGGCATTGTTGTGTTGCTATCGCATTCATTGCTTCGCCCTTAGGGCGAAACTGTGACTTTTTTTTGCTTTCGCGTGGGAGATTGCGTTGCCAGTTCTCCTTGCGCTGGGTTGCAAGATAAGCATTTGGTGCCGTAGCACAGCGTCGCCCCGCCTTCCTCCCCCCCATACCCCCACGGCGTTTTGGGCGACAATCGCGTTTGCTTTCCGCCTTGCGTTGGCTCTCCGTGATAGCGCGCGTCCCCCGCGCGCTTTTACTCGTATGGCGCGCGGCGACGATATTATCGCCCTTGGAATCTATACGGAACCTCACGGCGACGACGACGGCAAAAATCCCGTTGAAATGTCCATATAATTGCTATCGCAATAAAAAAATGATGGCGGACCAATGCAGACACGCCTGAGGAGCGTTCTACATAGCTTTCGTGGGACGTTATTGCCTTGTGAAAAAACACTTGCCACACTCTTAATCGGCTGTAAGCTGCGCTCAAGGCTCCATGATGCAATGGCGCCCTACAACAATATAAAGCATCTCTTTGACTTGTAGACAACTGATGCGAGCCAAACAAACGGCCCGGCCTGGTTGAAAGTAACAGCTGTTATCCTAGAGGGAAGGTGGCTGTTGTGTAATGCCGTGACCTTTGCTATCAGTCGGCTATATCCCTTTCCGCACCCGTTCCTTCCCATCAGTCGAAGCCGGCCATAAACGCTCTTTTTTCCGCACGTATCACTGTATCAACACAGCTGAAATTAATTTGTGTTGTTATTGGCAAATTGACGCCTTCTGAGAAAGCTCGGCGTCCATGTGTCGTGCAACCATCGTCTCTTTCACAAACACGTCCCGTATCTGGGGTCGGTGCACTTATCAGAACGGCGCGCAGAAAAACGCTTCCGATTTTGAAACGGCCGGACTTCCTGTGACGTTTTGCTAGAGCATGCGGCACGTCCGTTCGCGCGCGCAATTTAAGGGGACCGCAGATCTCTACCGGCAATCCCATTCTCAACCAAGGGTTGTCACGGAGCGCTTTACCGCGTATGACTATGTTTCAAAAGATAACCAAGTGCTCCAGCCTCCATGCATCCTCTCGCAACATTAGTCTTTCAAATGTGCGATGCGCCATAACCAACTTTCTGAATGTCGATCAGGGTTCTTTTCGAAAGCCTTTCAGCCAAGTGCCGAGCATTCCAGCTTTGCCTTTTATAGGAAGCTCATGGATATATGCCCCGCTATTGGGTAAGTTTTCTTCGTTTTTATAAAAACATTTTGCTCTCAAAGAGCAGTCGTACTTCTTATTTTTATTTCTCTGGCTTACTGCTTCACAAATAATTATGTCCATGAATGTCCCTACGCCGTCGATATCACCGGCGCCTGTACACGGTCTCCCGAAAGCGGGAGTATTTTTGCTAGATTGCGTTCTGCGATGAGGCAGGTGCCAAATCTCTGCGCAGGTCACACAATATGGCCCAACAAATACGTCAGCGAAATAGTACTTCCCGGGTACAATGCCTAATTTCGCGGTTTTAGTAATTCTCTACCATAATAGATGATTACTAGGACTAATAAGGACTTCATTCTTTTCATTTGTTTCCATTGGCGATCCTAGTGGTAGCTGCAGCATTAAATAAGGACAAAGGCTGAAACAAGAAAAGGAATACGGAATCCTGGTTTTTCGTTCGCACAGAACATTTATTTATGGCCACCTAAGCTAACATTATTTTTCTATCACTATTTGCAGACTCGAGTCTAATAAGCCGCTCTAGCCTATGAATTGCTGCTTAAACAGACTCTCCATGTTTTGGAAAAGTGGATTGGGGTCTTTCATCTTATTGCGCGTACTGCCTTATTAGTCGTTACTTATTTTAATATCAACCTCACAGTCCTGACGCCCCCCTCCCAAAAAAAGCAGTTACGCAAAATGAGGTTGGTCTTCCGCTTTTTCTTTCTGAAGACAGTGTCCCGGCAAGCTCGTTCCTGAAGAAACTCACGCCAGCATCTGATGCATTGCGCTTACGTTAAGTGCGTGTATGGGGTTCTTAACAATCAATCTAACTTTCTTTTTTTTTAACTGCGAGTCTTTTCTTTGGAGGAACGCTTATGGGTTTCCTTGTAGCAATATCTACGATTGGGTGGATGTCTCATTTTTCATTTAATTGCTTCTCTCCATATAGCGGGTTTCCGCTGGACTATTACGTCAGAGTCCTACCTTTGTATGCGCTGTGCTTTCACCGTGCAGTTTCATTTTTGTTGAAGGGATAGAGGGCACAAACCTTCGCTCGCTGCTGCTGGCGCGCGCGCTCACGCCAGCGTTTTGACAGCGGTTGTCGGCGGTCATTCAGTGTGATCTATTTGTATTTGCCTGTGCGCGTTGTCGCCTTTCGGGCGCAACTGCGAGGTTTTTAGTTGGAGCTTCGAGTGTTTTTACATGGTTCGGTAATTTTTTGGGGCGCCTTTGTGTATTTTGCGCATGTTAGGCACCCAACGTTCATTTGCAAATTTAATTTTCTGTTGCACGAGCGCATTCGCCACCCTTTTCTTTTCTAATGCAGTGACAAATCAACGCAACGACAAATCTAGGCTCAGAGAAATCAGGAATTATGATCTTTAATGAAGAGACGAGTAATTGCGGGTTGTCAATTAAACAGCAAGTCATACCCATCGTCAAGCCATATAAGTACCTCAGCGAACACATAAACTAAGGTAGGATTTACTCAAGCACCCACCAAGAAAATCTGAAAATAAAAGGGAAGCGGAATGCAGCAATAATGAAAGAGAGCACTGTGGGGCCACAATAAGTAGGATATGGTGCGTGGAATCTGGAAAGGAGTAATGATGCCAGCGCTCACGTTTGAAAATGCCATTCTATGCTTAAAATCGGATATCTTGTCGGCGTTCAAAGTTAAACAAAGATCGATACCCTACTAAAAATCCTATTTAAATTCAAACAGGGTTATACAGGTTTAAACTGGTTTTAACAGGGACCTGTTTGGCAACAATCAGGCGTAAACAGACCCGTTTACACACAAATGGGTCTGAACGGGGTCCTGTTTGGCTTGCAAATAGGTTTAAACAGGACCCCCCCCCCACACACACACACACAAATAGGTCTAAACAAGGACCCCGTTTAGCGAACAAACTGGTTCATACCGGGCCCTGGCACCAAACAGGGGCCTACTTGGCCCGCAGACAGGTTTAAACAGGAATCTCCGACACAGAAATGGGTCTAAACAGGGGACCCGTTTGGTAGTTAAACCAGTTAAACTGGCTCATACTGGTCCCACTGACACCAAAAAGGTCTACACAGGGGCCTACTCGGCACAAAAACTGGTTAGAACGGGACCTTTGTAGCTGTCGTACTGGATGAAGACATACCATGTAATTTAATGCTTGAACAGATTTACGGTAAAATTCGATTTGAAATTGGTACACACGCGCGAGCGCTCCGCAACACCCCAACGACAGCCGCTTGGCGTCGGCGCCCGGCTCCGAGGTACAACCGACGGCGCCGTCAGAGATGGGAAAAAAAGAAAATGGTAATACAAAAAAAAAAACATAACCCGAAGCGGGATTGGAACCCGCGTACCCGAGATCTCAAGGCAAACGTCGTAACCACTCGGCCACACCAACGCGTGAGCCACAGAGTCCCACCGTTGGCATAACTTCCAGACCACGTCGCTTTCGGTGCCCCCAGGAGGCACTGCCATTGCCCCAGGGGCATGACCAGTAAAATTACAGATGATATTATTTTCCCGTGTTCTGATGTTTCTCCCTGTTGCTGTGCGTGCGCGCTGCATTGAGGCAGGTTGATGTGGATGTTTAATCGTGTGTACGCTGTGCCGAGAGAAAATGTCGTGCCCCTTGTGTGCTTTGATGATCACTTAGCCCCTGGGACCGCGTAACTTAGCTCGCAGTATCTTTCGTGTGGTTCGCCAATGTCGATTATCGTACTTATGGCCCGCTCGCGCTTTCTTTGTTCCCGGCTCATGAAAATCCTCTGATAATATCGCATCGGATCACAGTGCACGGAAGAATTTGTTGAGGTATTACGTGCTGTAGGTCATCCGCAATTCAACAGTGTTTACGTCGGAAGGATCGTCGTGCAGTCGACGCCAGGACCTGACATGAAGGAGGGTTTGCCGACTACGCCTAGAAAGGTAAGTGCGGCGCTTGCGCTCAGTTTTGTAGTCAGTGGTTCGGGAAGTGTGAATTGTTATACGGATCACGAGATGATTATTAAAGCGACCACAATGATAAATGCGTTTTTTCGAATGTTCGTTGTTCATGTCGCAGTGCACATTTAGCGAACAGTTTCACGAAAAATCTCCTGAAACTTATTGGACGTTGCCAGGAGCGTTATCATGTATTTGCTTTCTGCTATAACGTATGCTAGCGCCGGTGATTGTTTGACCTGAATGGTAAAGAAAGAATTCAACCAGGAAAGTTACTGCTTGTGTACATAATTTCTGTATAGGTATTTCTAGAAGTACAGCCTTCCGCATTTGTAACTATATTGCGCGAGCGTCGATCATGGGCCATTTTAGCGCCTTCGACGGCGATACTTAGTGAGACCGACAAAAGTAAGCAGA
This sequence comes from Dermacentor silvarum, assembly GCF_013339745.2. Lineage (NCBI taxonomy): Eukaryota > Metazoa > Arthropoda > Arachnida > Ixodida > Ixodidae > Dermacentor > Dermacentor silvarum. The sequence continues at coordinate 3,041,017 of NC_051162.1, read as the reverse complement.
CGCGCATAAAGAACTCTCCAGCGCAAGCGTCATCTGCTAAGCTGCTCTTCTCAGGACGACGCACGCCCATTTCGTAGTATGCTGGTGCGATATAGTTAAAAATGCGGGAGGCTGTACGTCAGCTAACGGCTGCGCGAGATGGTACTAGATTGTTGTGTCTGACGCATGGCCAGATTTTAGCTTGCATGCGAATTCTCCTACATATAGTGTCGCCAGACAGGCTGTATTTCTTGTGTTGGGTGTCCTGTGTGTTTGCGTGTGTTTGTAAATGTTTGATTATTTCACAGAAACGGAGATTACAACAGCAGTGTTTCTTTTTCATCGAATTCTTTTCTGCAGAAAAATAGGGCGATTGTTCCTGTAATTTCCAGTGCATCGTCCTTCGAGACAATGCTTTGTTCCACCGCATAAAGAAATTCGATTTTGGAACACTTTTCATGTGCTAAGGAATTTTCTTCGTAGTACAATTCACATTTCACTTACTACAGATGTGCGTTTGTGTGAAGCTTTTGATAGTAGATTTATGTTTGCTGCAGTTTCATTTCATGTTAAATAACCGCCCGTGATGTAACAATCAGATGTTTGCACAACCAGATGCAGCTTCGTGTAGTTGGTTGTATGAGACTTTTCAGAATGTAACATGATCTTGTTAACTCGCAAGCTTGCAGTTTCAGCGGGGATTACAGTAAATTGAACATTTATTATCGTTTAGGGATGTCAAGATTTCGTGAACCAGAGGCATCTCTACACCGCATAGGAACCTAAGACATTTCTGCAGCCGGAACAGCACGGCAAAGCATCTGATCTGCATGCTGCGACAAGGTGTGTACAAAACTGTCCCTACCACTTACACAAGCTGTAGGTTTTGTTGGTATAATTTATACCTGTCAACTCTCCTGAATTTTTCGTGAAGATCTCTAACGAGTATACCAGAGCGGGCACTTGCTTTAGGCCAGTTTGTTCTGATAAATTCCTTAAACAGGCTAAATCGGCAGCCGCAAGAACACTGAAAATGCGCTTCAGTTCTGGTGTTTCAAGTTCGCTGCTGCTTTGTGTGCTATATCTCAAGTTAAATAATGGTTAATTATGTGTGAATCAATGCAACAGTGTGGGTGCTGAGAGGAAGCTTTAAAAACATGTGTGCTATCTCGCCAATAAAAATTTTTGTCTGCAGAAGTTTTACAAAATATAAAATTCACAGGTTGCCATGTATGACCTAATGTACAGCACGGTTGCTATGAATACGCCATATTCATAACTTGCAGTTTCGGTCTACTTGAATCGCATATTTTGAATCTGGCCTACCTTCAGTTTAATCAATTCATTTAAGTAGCCTCCTTTGAGACATATGTAATTGGAGGCTATTGTAGGAATGCATGATGTGCTCCCTACTGACTGCATTGTGACAATTTTTTTAGGGACCATCTTGTGAGGCACGCATATCCTTTCATGTCTTGCTATGATTTGCCTGACAAAAGCAGCAGGGCTTTGGTTACCTTTGTTATTACGCATTCTTGTAGACTTCCGTTTCTCTCTCTTCTAACATACGTGCATGTGCAAATTCTGTGTTCTTAATTATATTTCCGTAAGTTGTCCTAATTGTGTATTACATTTTAAAAAAATTGGGGGGGGGGGGAGCGGGGTTATTGATTCCCATAATACTAGAGAACGGGACCTCAGAATAAAAGGCCACAAAAGGTGGCTGAAAGTGTTCGAAGCTAAGAATTTAACATTCTGTCTCCTAAAGCACTATCACTAGAAACTGTTTCTAATTGCTTTGTTTTTATAAGCTAGCTGCCTGATTTGCAGCCACATTGTGAGAGAGTATGTTTCTTTCTTCTTTTTGAGTTCTTTTGTTGAATGTTCTCCTTTTTAGTTCAGAAATTTTTTCCTACCACCTCACGCGATACTCCAACTGGAGCCTATAAGGTATGTTTATAAATAAATAAGTAAATTCCTGAGGCATGCAACAAACAATGCAAATCAGTCCCTAAAAAGTCATAACGAGGATCTATTATTTTCAGCAGCTACCTTAGCAATACTGTGCTCACTGGCGCACTGACAAAAACCATTGCAGCAGTAAAGCACTACTCTAAACATTTCCCTTTCAACATTTTTAACTCTCATATGCTGTCTTCTCCAAATCGTGTTGAGTGCATCTGGAATGTTTCGGCAATTGTTTTTACCTCAACCATTATGTAAAGCAATAATGCAAAGGTTCAGCTTGTTGACTGTTGCTTATTTATACCTAGCCTCATCTGTGGAGTTGACTGTATGCTTTCTTTTTTTTGCATACCTGCCATGGTTGCTTAGTGGCTATGGCGTTGAGCTTCTAAGCACAAGGTCTCGGGACGAAATCGTAGCCATGGCGGCTGCCTTTCCAAGGGGGTGAAATGCGAAAGCACCTGTGTTCTTGGATTTAGGCACACGTTAAAAAACCCGAGGTGGTCCAAATTATTCCGGAGTCCCTCACTACGGCGGGCTTCATGATCAGACTGTGGTTCTGGCATGTAAAACCCCATAATGTAATTTAATTGTTTTACACAAAAACTAAGGTGGCTTTTAATGATGCCATCTTTTCACATTACTGCATAACCACAAGTTTGTCGAAATAATTGAACAAATGTCATGTGTCTTCTGTAAAAGCAAACTTGTCTTGTACAGCAGCTCGAATAAGCCATTTTCAGTGCAATAGCAGGCTTAGGATGTTGCCAGAAAATTGTGTCGCATAATAAGGATGTGCTGCATCGGAAGGCACGTTTCTTGCTCATTGTAGCATTATTTCGTCTCTATGTTCCTTTCAATGGTATTCACTGTGCACACATACTAAAGAGATAAGGAACAGTCAGATGGAGTATCCACAGTGCACGCATACCAAGGAAGTCACGGTCAGACAGAGAGCGATAGAGCACAGCACGCTTTCACTCTCTGTCTGTCGCTTATTTTCCTCACATGCGTTCATTGTGAGCACCACCAAAATGAACAGTCACCGACTTGCCCAAGCTTCAACTCTTGTGCTTGGTGTTTTTTGTCTACAAAATGCCCATAAGCAAGTCATAGTGGTGGTGATTTTCGCATGTATGAAAAAGGCTTATTCAATTCCAGAACAGCTTCATTTGTTCTAGGCATAGTAATGAACTTGCCAGTGTTTATTTTAAAGGCTGAATTGGATAGGAAAGTATTGTGGTATTCCTAATGGCACCCTTTTGCATTAAGTTTCTGCAGATGCTTGAAGCTTGTACTCTGTTGATGAAAATAGGGTTGAAGCTATAGAAGCATGTTTGTCAAAATGTAGTGAATGCTTCCCGGTAGAAATGCGGAGTTATGCTTCTTGGGACACTTATTGGTTAGCCTTATTGGGTGATGCGATTACCCTTATCGATGCTATAATGTTGCAGGGTCTGCAGGATGGCCAGCGTTACAAAAACATTAACATCATTGTAAGAATACATGTTCTGCAATAATATTAGGATTGGCCCCCCCAAGTGACAACGCTTGCTTACACTATATCTGGGATAAACCAGGTTTACTCAGCCAGGACAGCCATCCGTGCATGAGAGGCGGCAAAAATTTAAGGGGCTTTCAAGTAATCTTCTTCAAGTAGATGGCTCATACATCAGATCTTTCTTACTGTGCATGCTATGTTGCTCAAAGTCAACTTAGCTATGGGTACAATGTCTGCATTTTATTACTGTTAATGCCTAATGAAGGTTGCTTTGTTCACTGTGTCACGTTCTATATTGTTTCTCTTATGGCACTAAGCTCACTTGTTTTAATGCTGCTATAGGTATGGCTGGGCCTGGAGATGAAGTGTAAGCAGACCATGCCATGCTGCGGATTGGTGCCAATCTTCACATCCGAGTTGTTCCCACGACAGTCAAGCACCACTGTGATTTGCTTCATTGGCAAGGTAATATAATATGGTGAGCTTGCACCTCAATATTGGTATTGAAAAATATGTTAAGTAAAAGACACAAGAGTTGGCCTTTATGACAGATACACTCATGTTCTTTTTGTAAAGAGCTCTTTTAGCACTGTTCTTTATGGGCACGTTTTCAGAGGATGCTTACACTCCTTTATTGCAAACTGCCGTGGAGCTAGTTTGTGTTAAACTAGCACTCTTTCACCAAGAAAAAGTCCAGTTTTTACTCGCACAGCGATATGGTGCAAAGGACGAAAGGGTTGGAACAGATCAATCTGAATGCATGTTGCTGACACAAATACAAAAAGGGCGCATGGCTAGGGTTGCCAGATGCCCCCCCCCCCAAAAAAAATAGCCAAACTATCCCAAAATGTAGCCCAAAGATAGCCAGACCCTAATATTTTGTGACCCAAAAGTAGCCCAAAACATAGCCAAACGTTTGATGATGTTCTGCAGGTGTCTTATAGATGGTGCAGATGGTTCACCGCGTCTTTCCGGCTCCAAAATTACTTCCGCCGCATGCAACCAGCACAACAGTGGCCTCAAGATCTGCGTTAAGAATTCTAGTGAGAGCTGCCACTCGGACGTGGATTTGGACGCCGGTTATTGTTACGAGCCGAAGGATTTCGTTTCCGATTGATTCATGACGCTATCAGTATTACTGAGCCACGTTGTGAGTGAACTTTAGTTCACGCCTCGCTTTACTCGAGGGATTTTTCTACAAGTGTCAGGCAAAATACTGCCAGCTCCAGCCTCTAGGATCACCTTCGGCTGGTCACGATCGAGTGCCCAAGAGGCGGCCCGAGCTCAATGCATTTAAGAATAGTGATGCCTTTCCTAAGCATGATTCATAAAATAAGCATATTATTTCTATCCCGCTCTCTCTCTCTCTCTCTCTTTCTCAATTTTGTATTTTTTACTGGAAAGCAGCTTGACGCTCATGCTGCCGCTTAGAGGCACACTGGACTTAGTGGAGAAAACTTGAAACCTCGCATTTTTCTCGCGCGAAGAAGGGACAGTTGTGACTGCAATTCGCCTTTGAGCGCAAAAACGGAATGACCTGCTGGCCCGTAGCAACAGAAGTGAAATAAAGTTTACAGTTTCAATTGCCACCTGGATTACGGCGCTGGCAATAACCCAGGTGGTATTAGTATTGAAGCGTTGAACTGTGCAATTTTAGGGGCGAAGCTCCTTGGGGTGTGGGTCTGTCCCTCCTCTGTAGTAGTAGTAGTCGTCGTAGTAGGCAGCCACGTCTACTTTTATGAAAAAAAAAAAGAATTCCGAGAGTTGTGGCCGTAGCGGAATCGAACCAGGGACCCCTCGCTTCTGAAGGCGTGGCGCTAACCACTACGCCACGAAGCGCACATGGACAGACGCACCACGATGGCAATAAATACCCAACATTAACGAAAGACTGCGCGTTTCTAACGCGTTTGTGCTAGCGCGTTACGGCCCGTGCAAGAAGCTGGTGTAAGACGCTGTGGCCTCTCCGCCTTACCCCCGTATTCATAAACGCTGATGGCGTCGGCAAACGCGGTGCACGTTCCGGCATGTGTAAACGGCTGCGTACGACGCTGTGGCCTCTTCCCCTTAGAGTACTGCACGTTTCTAACGCGTTTGTGCTAGCGTCCCCTTAAGCGGGAGATGGTGCAATTATAATGAAGGGCGCTGTTATAAAATAGGAATGACGTCACATATGGCGCGTGTCATTGGTGGAAGTCAATCGTTCGATTTAGTGCGGCGAGACTGGGCGAATTACACGGAAGATTCACTGTTTACCGATGATTCCCTCCGGAGCTTCGCCCACTCATCATCGTTCACCCCGTGGATATGCGGTGTTTTTTTTTAAACAGGGATTCCCTGGCAAGATTCGTGCAATCTGAAAACGTGTGCGTAAGTTTCAGTGAATGCAGGCACGAATGCGTGTGTTGCCAAATTTCCGAGGGGTGCTGTGTATAGCTTACCTTCAGTGTGACTTGAAAAAAATAAAGAAATGTAATTCCACTGGGGAACCTACGTGCGCGGCGACGATGTTTGAACTTTAGACGCAACCCCACAGCGACGACCACGACCACGCTAGAAATGCGCTTGGAGTCCCATATAGTTGCTATTGCAATAAAAGGAAATACCTCTTGCTCAGTTACCTGTTATTTTATCATAGACAACCACTTTTGTTAAACCTAGTGAAAGCCTTCTCACGTTCCAAAAATACTCATTTTACGGGTGGTCAGCCCGCCGGTGCAGACAACAGTAAAGGAAACGAGCCCGCGCACTCTGATAACCCGTTCTTCGCTAACACAATCGGCTCGACCTGGCTGGCGCACCCTCCGTTACCGTCACTATGTCACACTAACTGAAAATGGCGCACCTTCGTTCTTGCTTCTGCAAAATGGAAACGCAATAAATATCCTATAGTGCATTCGATTAACTTTTCTTTAATAAAGCCGGGGGGGGGGGGCAATATCTGTGTGTTTCCAAAGACTAAAAGGGCAAGAGGGGACGAAACAGCAGCGGTCCTCCACGCGCAGTGTGCCGTGGCTACCGATCTTGAGATAACGGCAGACGACGAGCGAGTACAAAGTACGTCCACCGCAAGTATGAAGTGCGACAGTGCGCCCGTGCCTGTGCCGAAGTTCGTGATCATGTGGGAGCCTCACGCAAGACCTTCATGCTACCTTAAAACATCCTCTTTCTGAACTGCAATATTTAAAATTCTGAGTGGCTTTATGCTTTGCAGATGCAATAGTTGCCTTCGAATGCGGAATGAATTTCGGACATTTTGTAATAGAGTAAGAAATTTGCCGAATTTCTTACTCTATTCCGAAACAACGCACCACCAGACGCTCTTAAAACCAAATATGCGCATAAAGTACAATTTAGCTTTGAAAGAGGGGTCCTTCTCCAATTCCTTCTTATATGCACGGCTGTATTTCACCCACTTGCCAATGCTTAATTTTGAGAATGGTTTTCTTACTGAACCATGTGTGAAGTGGCAGCAGATGGCGCCGAAACCGAAACAAAAAGAGAGCTTAGCCTGGAAAGACGTGTAAACACGGCAGGCAGCGATGACTTAACGCCATCCACTCAGTACCGACATTGCCTAAAAACATGGCCTTCGAGATTGATTACATAACTTTTTCGCAGCAATGAGCTTTGGGTTTTCATAAACCGGCGTTCCCAAATTTTGTCAGTGCTGACGTCCTTAATACAAAATAGCCCAAATATAGCCATGTAGGCAACTCGGAATTTTCGACGCCAAGCCGGGTAAAAAGTAGCCCAATCTGGCAACCCTACGCATGGCATGGCTAGCGCAATTTGTTTTACAGTGATGATAAGCAGTCTCAATGTCTAATAATTCTATTGATGGGGAGCTAACACATTGGTTCCTTGTCTTTTGAATAAGGAAAGCTTTCACATATCTCTGAAGCACTCTGGTTCTTATATTTTGCCACAATCAAGTGGTTTTTAAATATGAGTGCACTTGCACTGAGAGCAGTGCAATACTAATGCCAACTGACCCACACATCAAGTTTGCATGGTCACGCAGCCTGTCATTTATACATTTGGCTTGTTTTATGCAAAGGACTGAACTTCAACACTGCAGGATACTTCCCGATATCCTGGCGAGAGTAACCTGCACCGTGGAACATGCGTTCAGTCAGCTCCTTCTGAAGTAAAAGAAAAGGTCCACGTGTGTAGCTGCCATGGTGTAACCCTGGAATCTGTTTCTGCTCCGCAACTTGAGCTTTTTTTTTCAGTGACCACAATTTCATTATTATGAAACGGAATGCATTGACAGGTTCAAACTCAGGGTAACGCTTTATCTGCATGACTTTGTGGCCAAAAACTGATGAAAGGAGGCGCAATGCGACTATTGAACCTGTCCATTGAACAGGGACGTCAAGAAGTTTTAAATCCATTTGCATAGGCTAACAATCGCAAGGCAAACTGCTGCAATTGTGTGAAAAAGTACCATGCACTTCTTACTTCAATAGTGCCAATCTTTTTCAGCTGTATTTAGCACCATGTATGTACACCGCACGTATAATTTGAGGTAAATGTAAGGAAGGTATTGCAGAATAGGTCATTTAAAACTAATGGCCATAATTTTGGCATTAGTAGATCTTTGCTCAGACCATCTGACAATTTCTTGAAAGTATGAAATTTTTGTTGATGTTGCTGCTGTCAGCATATTCTATATTAGCATTTGGTCTTATGCATATACTGTTTGCTCTCAAAAAATTAAATTCTTGAGTTTCACATGCTAAAACCACGATATGATTATGAGGCATGCTGTAGTAAGGGACTCCTGATTATCCCTTGAACCCTTGTTAACTCAAACTCTGATATCTCAACATATCAGTAAGTCCCGATACCGAGCCACGAAAATTTTTTCGTGGCTCGGTATCGACTTTATGTATATTTGACCTCTTATCTAGCAATGCTTCTGTGCTGTGCTCCGGATATCTCGAAATCTTGACTGCAACACTGTAGGAAAAATGTTATCACCCAAAGGTTTCCATACGTTGTACGCAGCTGCGATATCTCCAAAAGTTGCAAGATCGCAAGTCTGTAGCAAATTATGCTTCATTCTACGCCACTCTTGTCATCCACTGTTCACGGTCGGCAGAGTTCTCATTGGTAATCCGGGCAGAATTTTGTAGCGTTAGCTACACTGGCCTAGCCAAGCCCGTTTCGCGCGGCACATCAATAGCCGTGCTGCGCATGCGCAAGGATCAGTGATGTCACACGGCTTGCGCACCGGAGCCACCGGAGCCGGCACCTCTCGCGCACTCCGCCGCCGCCGCGCGCGACTCACCGCCGCCGGTCTGCGCATTCCAGAGGAGTGACGTCGTAGCCGTGGTAGACGCACTGGCGCCGGCGCGCGCTCGCTGTGCAGTCGCCGTCTGACACTGCGCTGGAGCCGCTGCGCTGCTGACTGGCGTTTGCCAGTGTGGTATAGCCATGGAGAAGGAGAGCGCAAATGCTGCTCAACAGCGCAGAAGAACGGAGAAGCTTGACTCATCAGATCCCGAAGTAGTTGCCTGGCAATTAGCGGTTCAGCGTAGGAGGAATGAACAGAAGAAGGCTAAACGTGCTGCGGAGACACTGGAGCAAAGGGACGAACGTCTAGCAAAGCGGCGTCGCCAGGAGGCTGAGCGACGTGCCCGACCACCCCTGCAGCAACAACAAAACGCCGTCGATGACGTCAAGGCTCGCCGATCGACTGAATATACTGTTAAACTCAGCGAAAGCGCCAGTGCGACTCGGACCTTCCAGACGGACTTCGTAAACAATCCGTTTGGATATGTGTGCGACGTGTGCGAAAGAATATGGCACATGAAAGACTTGACGCCGCTGAGTAGTGCCATGCGTGAAACGTTGAGTTTCGCGGCGGCGCCTCAGTGGGCTGAAACCGTGGCGCGGGTTTGTACAACGTGCAAGAACTTTCTCGTTAAGCAGAAGATTCCACTCTTTAGCGTTACCAATGGGTATCGTTACCTACCGACGCCACCAGGTCTACCGGTTCTGAACGATGCGGCCGACTTAGCACACGCTACGTATCATAGGCATAGCCGAGCTAAGCCACTGCTAATTTTTTTCTCTGACCCCTGACAAAATGCAATGAGCATGATAAGGTACTGCCTCCTGCTTTTTAACTATATTACACGAGAACACTATAATACGGTTGTGCATCATCCTGAACGGGACATCGTATTAGACGACTCTTGCACAGGATAGTGCTTGGTGCACCTGAGAGGACTTCTACATGTCTCGCTGATTATTGCGCCTTATAGGTGCTAAAATGATGTGTGATGGACGCTCGCACGATATGGCTCAAAATGCGGGAGGCTGTACACCTGAGCACCTCAACATGCATGCTCATGTGTACGCATAGAGTTGTCAGCTTGCTTATTTCCTGTGCTCTGTGTTTCTGTGTGGATCTGTGCGCTAGGCCGTACCGCGTGTTGCGCTGAATGTTTGGTATGTTATTGGTATTTTCTTCATTAATAAGTTCAGGGCCACGATCTTGTAGCGATGCGTTGTCTGATGCCATTTCTAATCGTGCTGTATCTGTAGCAATGCAATGCTACAGATACAGCACCAGGCCATGATCTTGTAGCAATGCATTGCTACAAGATCGGGGCCCCGAACTTGTTAATGAAGAAAATACCAATAACATACCAAACATTCGGCGCAGCCCGTGGCATGGCCTAGCACGCAGGTCCTCACAGAAACACAGAGCACGGGAAATAAGCAAGCTGACAACTCTATGTGTACACATGAACCTGCATGTTTTGGAGGCCAGGTGTACAGCCTCTCGCATTTTTAGCTATATCGCGCGAGCGTCCATCGCGCGTCATTTTAGTGCCTTTAAGGGACAATAATCAGTGAGACCGGAAGAAGTACTCAGGTGCACCAAGCACCCTCCTGTGCAAGAGTTGTCTAAGGTGATGTTCTCTTCAGGACGACGCACGACCATATTATAGTGTTCTCGTGCAATATAGTTAAAAAGCAGGAGGCGGTACCTTCTAATGCTCATTGCACTTTGTCAGCGGTCAGAGGAATACTCTGTCCGGATTACCAATGAGATCATGGCGTAGAATGAAGCAGAATTTACTACAAACACCATTATAAAATGTTCCATCAAGCCAGCAACCAACTAGCCCATCCTAAGTCTCTTAATTATCCATATGGGATAAACCAGCCAAACACGGTGGATGCTAAAGCCACTATTCCACTACGGTATTTACTTTGCTGGCAGAACGGTAGCTTCCGAGTAATTTATTAGCTTGACGTGTCCATGCTGCTTTTTAAATGTGTATTTTATGTTTGTACTACTTCTGTTGCTTCAATACTATTGTTAATCGAATAGGTTGTCTTTTTGATTATAACACTTGTTTCAGTGGCCCGCTAATTGTGACAGTTTATTCTACCACAGTAATGCATGTTCCCTTAGAATCGTAGCCAAGCTGCCGGAAACCAGTTACCTTTGAATGAGATTTGTTAGTATCTCCTATGTTCTGAATGCTTACCCATTCTTATCTGTGGGAACATAACTGCTTTTGCCGTTGTGTGAACCTGTTGCTTAAGTGAAATAAAATTGTTGGCTTCTCTTTACTTTTTCAGGTGCCCTGCAAGCTCTCACCAAAGCAACACATTCCACTGGTTTTCTTTCAGAGTACCTTTAGGCTTTCGAATAAACTATGCTTGTCAGATGTGCGACATGCCCCGTCTTAAAATTGGAGCGCTTCAGTATTAATGTTTGAATGGGTGTACATAAAACATACGTAAAGTATACTTATGTATTTCTTTTACAAGTCCTCTTCACCCGACGTTTTTCCAACTTAAAATTACGCTTTGCTGTACATTTGTTTTATGCACAAACCATGACAGCAACACAACACTGCAGTAAGATGAGTGCAAATAATAAAGCATGCAGTACACCTGCAAGAATTACGTTTGCATACTTGTAGTACATATGAAACTGAGCTACCAATCTTTTTCAGGTTGCATACTCTTATTGGTCATACATGTCAAGCACACTCATAGGCCACACAAAAATCGTTCAAGGCTGATCTCAAATCCATAAGTGCACCAAATAGATTTAAAGAGTGACTTATGTTAAGTGACATCGGACCAGTCTAACAGAACCTCGCCCAAATAGGGAAATAAATAGGTTCGAACAGGGGTAAACAGGACTGGGTTAAACAGGACAGGACTGAACCGGGCCAAACGGGAGTGGGCTAAACGGGGACAAACTAGTCTGGGCTAAACGGGTTCAAACGGGGACAAACTGGTCTGGACTAAACAGGTTCAAACAGGGGCAAACAGGTCTGGAATAAACAGGTTCAAACAGGGTACCGTTTCATAATCCTATTTGATGAAACCCGTTTGAAATCAAATAGGATTTTTTAGTAGGGTAGACCGCTTGGCTTTTGGAGTTCACGGTAAAACCACAAATGAGGCAGTGCAAGGTGACGTGGGTTGGGCCTGTTTTGAAGTCAGAGAAGCACTGAGCAAAATTAGTTTTGAAGAAAGACTCGGGAACACCGATGAAAATAAATGGGCGGCTAAAGTGCACAAGTATCTGTACCTGAAAAGCGTGGACACAGAATGGAGGACGAGGTCAAGAAAGTTGGCAGCCAAGTACTGGATAATTCAAGCTGTAAATAGACAACCAGGAGTCATCATAAAGAAAGTGAGAGAAATAGAGACAGTGAAATGCACTGAAAACGTGGTCTACGCAACTCCTTTGGAATGCGGCGCGTCTTACATATGCCAAACGGGAAGATGCCTGAATGACAGATTTGAAGAGCATAAGTGCAACACAACAAAAATAATATCAGGGTATCATAAGCATATATTGTAGGGACAGCGGCGGCGCACGATTATTGAAAAAAAAAACTAGAAAAAACTGGCATCGTCTCGAAATCAACAGATATACTAACAAGAAAAGATTGTTGAAGCCCTAGAGATAAAAAAGCTGGGTGAATCATCTGTCCGTCATGCTTTAAGAGAAAGACATCACATTCCTCACAGGCACCGTCTTTCACGCGTAGTACGCTTGTCATGCTCTTTTTGGCGTCTCTTATATTTTCCTGTTTATTCTTGTTCAGCCATTCTGCACGTCCAGCGAATTCAGTTGTCGTCTTTGACTGCGCTAAAGTCGGGGAAGCGTGCTCCTTTCGCACCATTGTCACCCAGACCGACTTTCATTTCAAAGCCGTTCATTTACTTTCCTCTCGGAGAAATGTGACGTCAATCCGAGCATTTTGTGACATGTTTTTACTCTTCGCGACTTCGGCCATTTTTGGTACCATGTTTCGGTCACGCCGCCGAGTACGACGTCGGGTTTTCGCAAACCGAAGCATATAATGCTTTCGCATTAAAAAGTGCATGCACTTATTTAGTGCTTGCTCACGGCGCAAATATATGATTAAATGAAACGGCAAAACCTAGTCGCCAAATTCGCTGAGTAATCCGCTACGCACTTCACAGGACTCTCCCTGCCAACATAAACTTATAGGTCATGTTTCAGCCTGAAAAATTATATTCGTTTTTATTAATAGAAGTCCCTTTTAACAGCGGAGCTGTTTAAGATGACCGTTAGTTCGTGCAGAGCGAACTGAAAATGTGCGCCGATCCTGGCGGTTGTGCAGAAAGGGTCCCAGCGCAATGGCACGTACCCCTATGAACTAGCCAAGGTGTTTAAGCCTAGTCCAAATACGCGGCCAATACCTTGCGATAGTCAAACGACAGCCAATTAATAGCTAGTCGATAAACGATGCATAAATTCCCGAAAATACTGGGGAGGACTTGGTAGTGCTAGGTAGTGCTCCGCTGTTGCTTTAGCCTTGCGCGACCATAGTGCAAGCTACGCTAATTTTACTGCGAAGCTGTATACCTCTCGTTAGTCGGAAGATTTGGTGGCGTAAACATAAAACGCCATGCCCTATACCAGCCAACGTTTAGAGATATGTACTTCAGTTTCAGAGCTCTCCGCCGCGCCCATTGAGAGCAGCTGGCCCGCTGCGGTTTCTGCCACCGCGGCGCTGCAGTCGAGGGTTGAGCTATCGATGCAAGCGTCGTCTCCAATGTTCCTCTTGCGGAGCGAGCTCCTAAAATACCTGTTTTATTGCGATAGCAATTATATGGACACTTAAACTGGATTTCTGCCGTCGGCGTCACCGTCGCCGTCGCCGTGAGGTTCCGTATAGATAACATCATCGCCGCGCGCCGTATGCCCGAGCGGTAGCGTGCGGGGGACGCGCGCTATCACGGAGAGCGAACGCACGGCGGAAAGCAAGCGCGACCGTCGCGCGTAGGGTTATGGGAGGGAGGGAGGGAGGCGGGCGACGCTGCGCTCCGGCACCAAAGGCCTATCTTGCAACCGGGCGCAAGGGGAACTTCCCACTCAATCTCCCACGCGCAAGCAAGGAAGCGGGACGACAGCGCCGGAGGGAGCGGGGGGGGGGGGGGGGGCGCACTTCTACTCTGCCAACAACCACGATCGTCGCTCGCCGGCCGCACTGTCTCTTATCTCCACACGGCTCTGACGTTTTCTATGCGCTGTGCATTCGCCGCTCAGTTTCCGTTGAAGCGATAGACCGCACGTACCTTCGCCCGCTGCGACGTATATGCGCTTGCTGCCAGCGTTTTGACAGTCGTTGTCTGCGGTCATTCAGTGTGATCTATTTATGTTTGCTTGTGCGCGCTCACACCACGCTTGTTCATTCAGTTAGTAATAGTCGGGCCACATTTTCCAACGCACACTACACATGCAATGCTGCCCGGATCGGCAGTGCAGCGCTACAGGTGTGTCCCTTCGCACGCGCTGCCGACGGGAAGTGCTTCTCATCAACACCACCGTTTCACACGCGCTTTCTCGTGGTCATCGAGTCTCTCTTCATGTCGGTCTACTTACGCCGCAGCACACCTGCTTACTTAATCAGCTCATGTTTACTACAATTCATATTCCTACCAAAGCCGCTCACCTTACTTCGTGTCACATTGCTGTGTTGATATCGCATTCATTGCTTCGCCCTTAGGGCGAAACTGTGACATTTTTTTCAACAGCTACTTCTCGTTTGTTTAATTTGCTGTGAGTTTATCATTCAAGTTAAAGCTTGAACAATGTTGTTGACTTCGTTGGAAGAAGTTAGCACGTTCACGCGTACCGACGTCAAACTAGAAGGTTGGGTTCGGTGCGTTTGCCAAGGCAGTGTTCATTTCTGGTGCGTGTTGATATATGTGTGTGCCACGATGTGCATTTTTCTCTCCTGTGGTCTTAATGCGCGTGATGCTTAGTAAATCGACGGACTTGACGACGCCCATTGCAGCTTTTATGTGTTCAGTGTTCCGCTCTTTGACTGTGGCTGATGGTCAAAATACATGTCGCAACGCGCCGCTGTATCATAAATGTTATACTTAACTTGAAAATCTGCGCCACTAATTGTGCACTATGTATACATGATCCTCGTTTGGCTTGACAGCAAGTGCGCGCGTCACCTTGGTAGGAAGAAGTAGAATGTTTTTGCTGCCAATCAGATGTTCTGGCAGAAACCCACTTCTGTTTCGCATTCCTCACTAGCATTTGTTCTCATGCTTTGTATATATTCATCGCTGGTATTTTTACTGGGAGTATCCGCGTGAGACAACCCTAATATAATGCATGCATGAAACTAAGATAAACGACACGAGACAATCGGGTATTAAAATTCCAAATGTAATGAACCTTATTTCAGGTAGCAAATATATATATATATATATATATATATATATATATATATTGTGCAAAAAGTTTTGCTTCCTTTCTTTCTCTTTTTGCTTTCACTGCGCAGTCGTTCTCTTGACACTTTTTCGTACGAGTTCAACGCACTTTAGAATAGAGAAAATACCTGCGCTCATCCCTGCTTCGTAGAAAACTGCTTGCCGACTGTCCTCTGGCTCCTCTTCCGCCAGTGACAACTGCCAATTTCGAGGCAGCCGCAGTGAAGCACCGTTTTCGACTATGTTCGCGAGGTCAGTGCTCTCGCAAGCACTCGGAAGCTCTTGTGGCCCTTCGTAAGGTGGCTGGCAAGCCACAGGCTCTGCAAGCCTATAAGCACTTGCTTTCTTTTAGGGGCGAAGCTCCTTAGGGTGTGGGTCTGTCCCTCCTCTGCAGTATGTAGTAGTAGTAGTAGCAGTCGTCGTCGTCGTAGTAGTAGGTAGCCACGTCTAGTTCTATCAAAAAAAATTCCGAAAGTTGTGTCCGTAGCGCGGAATCGAACCAGGGACCCCTCGCTTCCGAACGCTCGGCGCTAGCCACTACGCCACGAAGCTTTTTTTTTCTTTATTGCCGGAACTTTCACTTTGTGGACACCAATTTCAACAGTTCTTGCCAAAAAACAAAATACATAATCATACATATACACATACTTTCACAGTTGCATGCATCCATGTTGTGCGGTCAGCCATATTTTGGCTGCCATGTCATGTCAGGTTTAAAATTCTTTTAAAGTTGCGAGGGGCTCAATCCTCGTCAGCCAATCCGGGGGGCATTCCTGATCTTTAATTACATCGATGAACTTGGAAACATCCTCCCGGAAAAGTTGTCGCGCAGGCCTTCGGTCAGGCTCACAATAAAAACCTGCCATTCGAGCCCGCCATAAACAGTGGAGGCCCATTAGCATAATGAGATCCAAAGGCAGTCCGTCCTCATTTTCTACAGTTAAAAATCTAATACCTAATGAATTTAAGGGCAATTCTTTCTGTAGTGTTCTTTGAAGAACGTCCCAAAAATAAACCCCTTCCCAACAATGCAAAAAAACGTGATCGATTGTTTCCAGTTGTTTACATATAAGGCAGTTTGCTCCCCAAGGTAAATAAAAACCCTTTTCTTGTAAAAAGCCCCGTACTGGCAAAGTCCCGGTATGTAATTTAAAGAAAAAGGATTTTGTACCTGGCTGCACCTGCATTTTTTTAACACGCTTTAAAACGTCATGTCCCTGTCCTCCACTGTTTATGGCTCTATACATGGGGACCGGTATGATCATGTCAAGTGTATCCCTGTATAATTTCTTCCGTGACACCGAAAAAAGGTAATCATTAGAAAAACGTACGGATAGAAAACGGACACTGTCAACTACTTCCCTTAGGTACCCTCGAAGAGAACCAGGCATACTTGAATTGCTTACCACATAAGCCGGCAGATGCTTGCTCAGTCGCAACTGACACATGGTGCGCAGAAAGGGGTCGCGCACGTCTCGAAAGAATGTAAACCTGTTCACTAGCTGTTTAACGAAAAGATGGGACAGGCCTAGGCCCCCGTCTTTGACTCGCTTAAACAAGTTCATTCGGCTACATCTCTCCCATTCTGATGCCCAAATGAACACAGCAAAAACTCTGTGGATTTTTTGCACATTTCTACGAGAACAGTATAAAACTTGCATGACGTACCATATCTTGCTTATTAAAAACAAGTTGCATACAGTGGCTTTCGCAAACATTGACAGATGAGTGCCTTTCCAATTAGTTGTTTTTTCCTTGATTCGCTTAGCTTCTTCAAGCCAGTAGTCCTCATTACGACGGTAATGTTCGAGTGGTACGCCCAAGTATTTAGCTGGCGATTTAATCCATCTGATGTTGGCGAATGTTTCCGGTGTTGACTGCCATTCACCATGCCAAAAACCCAGACACTTACTCCAATTTGCTGTGCTTCCTGTTGTGTTTCCAAAATGGTTAACAATGGTGGTTACTTCTGTAATGCTTTCTTTCGACGTACAGCACACTGCTACATCATCTGCATATGCTAAGAGTTTCACTTCGGCTTCCATAAGTTTGAAGCCCCTTATGCTACTGTTCTGAATGATTGCCAAACAAAAGCTTTCTAGATAAATGGCAAACAAAAGCGGGCTCAGTGGACATCCCTGGCGAACGGAACGCTCTATTTTAATGGGGGCCCCCAGTGTCTTATTAATAATCAGCCGTGTTGAGCAGTTCCGGTACGCCAGAGCTACCCCATCAGTGATGATTGATCCTACATTCACATGTTCAAGAACTAACAACAAAATATCATGCGGGACAAAATCAAAAGCCTTTTCTAAATCTATCTGCATAATGGCAACAACATACTGATAATCGTCACAACATTCCAGAATGCTTCTCATCGTGTGTATATTTGTGGCGATAGTGCGTCCCTTTATACCACAAGTCTGGTGTGGTCCAACAAGATCCTTAATGACCGACTGTAGTCGACCTGCAAGAACTTTCATTAAAACTTTGTAATCCGTGTTGGTTAACGAAATGGGCCTGTATGATGTGACCAGTCTCAGCATTGCTTTTTGGTCTGTCTTAGGAATAAGGACGGTGTGTGCTTCCGAGAATGATGGTGGTAATGCGTTGTTCGCAAATGCCACGTCAAACACCGCTTTCAACAAAGGCACCAACTCGTTCTTGAACATTTTATAAAAAGCTGCACTAAGGCCATCCGGACCTGGCGACTTATTAGGACTCAGGTTATCTATAGCGTTTTCAATTTCCGCAAGGGTAATGGGTGCTTCTAGAAGCGACTTCGTTTCAGCTGATAGTTGGGGCATACGTGACAGATAGTTTTCCTTGTACCCTTTGATATCCACCGGCTTGTAGGCAAAGAGCCGCTGGTAATATCGGTTAAAAGCACATGTGATGCTCTCTCGGTCACTCAGTTCTTGGTCATTCTCTTCAATAACGTCTATTTCGTTGCGGCGTGCATGCGTCTTCTCGATACTTAGCGCGCGTTTCGTGGGCGTTTCACCCACGGCCCATGCTTCTGCTCTGGCTCGAACGAGCGCGCCGCGATAGCGGTGCTCCTCGAATTGCTCTAGCTGTTGTTTTATCTTGATTAGGTCATCTTTAAACAGACCAGGCTGTTTGTTCTCCAGCGCAATTATTTTCTGCAATGTTGCTTTCAATGCACTCTCTCTCATCTTTTCGCGGTATTTTAACACGCTGCTTCTTTCAATTGCTTTTATTTTAAATCTTTGTTTTAGTAGTTCCCAGTCTACACCTATGTTATTGTTACCATCCAGTTTAACATCGCGTATTGCTTCCGACACAAAATTTATGAAAGACTCGTCCCGTAAGAGCATTACGTTAAGTTTCCATAGGTCCCAGTTAAAACTATTACTTCTTTTTTTAAAGCCCACATCGCACTTGACTAAGCAATGGTCCGAGAAAGAAACAGGTAATACATTGTAAATGTTACATGTAGGTATAATTTGAAGGGACACGTAAATCCTGTCTAGGCGAGCATGACTAGAGCCCTGAAAATGTGTGTACTGCACCTCGCGTTCCCCTTCGAGACATTCGGCAACGTCGACAATTTCATGCTCCTGTATCAGTTCTTTCAAAAATTCGGCGCTCTTATCGTTCGATCCAATTTTTGTCGTTCTGTCCCTCCCACTCAGTACACAATTGAAATCCCCTAGCAAAACCAGTTGTTTCGTAACGTTTAAATGTTTCTTAATTTCTGAAAAGAAACTGACGCGGTCGTTAACCGCGTTTGGCGCATACACACAAACGACCCGCCAGTCACGCTCGCCCAGCGAAAAATCGCATGACACGACCCTACCCGACACACAGGAAAAATAATTTTGTATCACAAGGCCCTGTAATTTTTTAACAAAAATAATGCAGCCAGCAGATGTTCCAACGGCATGACTAACCATAACAAAATACTTAGACGTGAAACGAAGCACCATGCCTCCAGTTTCCTCCTCCCCTGCCACTTTAGTTTCTTGTACTGCCAACACGTCTAGATCCTGGTCTACCAAGAGTCGATAGACCTGACTCTGCTTTTTCTTGGCGGCCAGTCCTCGCACATTAAGTGTGGCGAACCTCAAAGGCTGGTTGGAAGCCATCGTTCACTAACAGTGTTAGAGGTGAACCCGAGGCATGGTGCTTACCTTTAACGTCTAGCACATAGCTAGACGTCAGCGTGCTTGCCCGGTTGCCCGGTGTCGTTTTGTTGCGACGCCGGTTTGTCCCCGATCTGCCTCTCTGTCGCGACGTTGGACATTGGCTTGTAGCGAGAACGTCTACCCAGGGGTGCCTTTGCGGGCGGTCCGTCCGTCTTGCTTGCCTCGGTGGTACCATTGAGGTCTTCTTCCTTTTCCAGCGGTCGCTTGACGGCCGCACCAGCAACCGGCGTTTGGGTGGCCCCGAACGCTGTGTGGTCTTGGCAGGCGGTCGGAACGCCGACCACAGCAACTTGAGGAAGATAGTCCTCTTTCGCGACTTCTTTTTCATCCGTTGCCGGTGTCGTTGATTTAGTCGCGGGTTTAGGCGTCACATGTTCTTCCTCCGCGTCAAGTGCCACTGTGGGGGTCACCTCTTGTAGGTTCGCCACGTCTCCTGTGCCCTTGGCCGCGTCTTCGGCCTCAACCACGTCCATGGTTTGCTCTGCTGCCTTATCACTCTCAGCCTGGCCAACTGCTGCGGCGTAAGACCGCTCACACTTGGCGTCAGTATGCCCGAAACGTTTGCAGAGTGAGCATCGGGGCACTTTGCAGTCGCGACGTACGTGGCCGTTTCCTTTGCAGCGCAAGCACTGCATCGGCCGTCCAGGGGCAACTACAAGAGCCAGCTCACCGGCGACCCGGATCTGATAAGCAGGTCATCCACGGTGACACCGCTTTTGAAGTTCAACAACACAGACCTCGTCGTGGATCCTTTGTCACTGACGCCTTCGACGCGCCAGCGCTCCCGGCTCACCTCTAGCACGTTGCCAAAGGCCGCGAACGCTGTCTTCACATCCTCGTCCTCGACGCCATGAAGTAGCCAGTGGAGCCGCAGCTTCACCGTCCGGTCCTGGGGATCGATGATGAGGCAGCGACGCCCCTTCACCTGAAGCTCCTTGATGGCCTGTAGCCTCATTGTTGCATCAGCACCGCACATAGTGACCGCCCAGACATGATTTATCTGGTACGCTCCCAGTGCGACGACTTCAGGCAGCAGTCCGGTAGGGCGCAGCGCATCACGAAAATCCTCCACCTTATAGGGCCTTGCTCGGATGTCGCCGTGTAAAAACACGGTGTTTAAAGCGACACGACCCGTAGGCAACTGCGGCAAAACAACCTGATAATCGCTATCGTCGTTCTCGTTGAGCCTGTTTCCGCGGGTAACACCCGCCAAAGCCGCTCCGAGGGAGCACATGATTCTAGCGTCCGACGCACACGAGAGCCGACGAAAGAATGACTACGCCACGAAGCGCACATGGACACACGCACCACGATGACAATAAATACCCAACATTAACGAAAGACTGCGCGTTTCTAACGCGTTTGTGCTAGCGCGTTACGGCCCGTGTAAGAAGCTGGTGTAAGACGCTGTGGCCTCTCCGCCTTACCCCCGTATTCATAAACGCTCCTCGACTTGAACTTGACTTGCCACGGCCTTGGACAGCACGTTCGAAACGCGTTGAAGGCGGTGGCAAGTCAAGTTCAAGTCGAGGAGCGTTTATGAATACGGGGGTAAGGCGGAGAGGCCACAGCGTCTTACACCAGCTTCTTACACGGGCCGTAACGCGCTAGCACAAACGCGTTAGAAACGCGAAGTCTTTCGTTAATGTTGGGTATTTATCGTCATCGTGGTGCGTGTGTCCATGTGCGCTTCGTGGCGTAGTTTACGGGTGTATGTATTGTTGCAAAGAAGGTAATAAAGAGAAAAAAAGCTTCGTGGCGTAGTCGCTAGCGCCGCGCGTTCGGAAGCGAGGGGTCCCTGGTTCGATTCCGCGCTACGGACACAACTATTGGAATTTTTTTTCATAAAACTAGACGTGGCTACCTACTACGACGACTACTACTACTACTACTACATACTACAGAGGAGGGACAGACCTACACCCTAAGCAGCTTCGCCCCTAAAAAGTGCCGCTTGTCTGGGTTGCTTCTGTACCCGCTCGTACAGCCAGGCACGAAACAACGTCGGCATATTGGCTGAATATCAACGCATTTTGCATGTGAAACCCAAAACACGCCGAGGAATGCAGGCTGCAACACTTCGTGGCCGAGAGCGGCTGGCCGTAGCAGTCGGCCGTGCAAGCCGACGACTTGTTGCCTGTTCGTTGTAGCGTACAAATATATCAGCAGTCACTAACTCAAGGGAATGCGACTGTTAAAAGAAGTCACGAAGCGCAAACGCAGTTCACAAACACAAAATGTGAAGAAAACAACGCAATACCACAGTGTGACCAAGAAAAAGTTGGCAGCCGATCCACGAAGTGAATGGTGATGATGGAGCGAAGCTCCTTTGACGATTACGTCTGCTGCTCGAGCTTTCGCTTCGGGGTCTTGCTGCCGTTGCCGGCGTCTCCTGCTCGTAGCTCGAGGTTAGCTTCGCGGCGTTGCCGTTGGGCTGCCGCGTCTCGTTCTCGAAGTGTAGGATCTGACTCACGAACGACGTTTGCGCTCATGTTCGCGCTGTAGCGACAGCGGCGCGGCGCCGGCGCAACACCTGGGCGCTGCGTGCGCTCTGCGAACGGCTATGCGCATGACCTCGTGCGCTTGCTCGGAGAGGGGTTTCGGAGTGGCGCCGGCGCAGCGCAGCTCCTGTGCGCGGTCGGTATGCGCGCTGAGTGCGCGTCGGGGAGCTACGACGACGACGGCGACAACGGACATCGTGAGAGCCTAAGGAGCTTCGCTCCTAAAAACGTGGCCACTAACAACACAGAGACGCTCCAAGGACGCTCGCTCGCACCGGCGGCAGCGCGCAAGCGTAAAGCCCCTCAATAAAAAAAAAGCAGCGCCATGTTTAGAAGATCGCCGCTTTCCTCCTCTCCTGCCTCTCCTCTCGGCGCTCAGCCCTCCGATTGGCCGAATGCTGTCACGTGCTCTTGCGCGCTTTCTTTTCTTGCTCGTTTTTTGCTCCCGCCCCCAATCCCATCGCGGTGCCAGACCATTGCGAGCGGTGTATGGAGGCACCACGCATCGCGTCTCCTTTGCGCTTTTAAGGCGTAGTGTTCGCGATGCCGTGTTGCTCGGCATTCAGGTGCAGAACACGCCAAACAGACGGCAAGTGACTCTTCCGGATTCCGTCTGCGAGAAAAAAATAAAAAAAAAATGTGTGGAGTAGTGTAAGGCTTCCTGCAAGCGAGCGAAGGCATTAACTAGCCTCATTATCGACGGACCGCTTCCGCCGAATGATCGGTAGCTCACTAGTCAGTGAAACCTGTAAGACAACTGCATATATACAGCTGGTGGATCATTTACTCCCGCAGCGTAGTCATTGTTAGAGAGAGGCCCGCTGTGCACGTTAGGCGCTGGCCAACGAGGGACTGGAGCTACTGAAACGCGGAGATGACGGCGCTAGGTCAACCAACGCCGAGGTCGCGCGTGGCATGGCTCAGTTACAGCCCGACTTGAGGCTTTAGGCTCACTGTATCACCGCTAATAGTACAGCCATCTAAGCGCAACGGCATTTATGCGTCCTCTCGTTGTTTCGGCAGCCAGTCATAATATAACGCGAAAAATTCCGATGAAAATACGAGTTCAAGAGCGCGAGCGCCACTTAGCCACAGCGTTTCATTCGGAGAGCTTCTGCTAGTTCAGCACCGCGTAGGGGAAGCCACGGTCGACAGAAGAGAGTGAACGCTGGCGCAGCAGGAGGAGAGAGGATGGCGCTACTTTTCTCTTATTGAGGGGTTTTACGCAAGCGTCGACCGCAGCGCCCTCACACTCCCTATCAGCAAGTCGCGCCCGGCTGCGGCGGCGGCGCAGTTTCTAAACTGATATCGAGTCAACGGAGCACTCCACAACTCTATCGAAATCTCAATGGCCTTTGAGCTACGGAAGCGGAAACAGCGCGAACATGCCCTCTCGTTCACAGCGTGCTCGTACTCATGGTTAGAAAAAACAAATCGAACCAAAATGCTCTAAAAACACTATATATGAGTGTTATTGATTATTCAATAAAGTATTTTTACCACTTGACATGTGTAAACTGTACATACTCTCGACAACAGCGACGTGCTTGTGTTCATTCGTTTCTCCATGTTGTCTAGTACACTCTCCCTCTACTCAATGTGCTGCCGGCTGCCGTCATATCGCCGCCATTTCGCCGTATAAACAAACATAAAACAAATTATAGTGCTTTTAAGTGGTTTTAATGTTGTTTAACTTTTGGTGACATGAAAACGAAAATAAAGATCCGCAGCGCCACACAATTTTGCGAGAAACGCCTGAACCACTCAACGGCCTTTCAAATGTGCCGTGTAGCAGCGCGACAACTCCTTTGAGTCGATAGAGTTGTTTGTTACGAGGCATTGCGTATGAACCTGCCATTAAAGGACCGCTGTGCTACGCGAAGAGGAAGAAGACGGGACATGCCGCGTGAGATGTTATCAGCTATTCTCTGGTAGCAGCAGCCTGTAAATATTGTCTCTTCCATGTAGTTGTGAATCCCCGTGACAATTTGGTGGAGGTGCGGAGTACCAGAAGAAGCAGTGGTCGTCGAGTCGGGGTCATCATGATGACAGACGAGACCACGACCACGCCGCCTGCGCCGGCCAGTACGACCCGTGCACCAGCCCCGACAACAACGTCAACGATCGTCGTTACGCATCCTAAATACCCGGGAACATTCTGCGGTACGGATGAAGTTGACGTCGAAGATTGGATGGCCAATTATGAACGCATCAGTGAGGTCAATCGTTGAGACCCGACGATGGTGCTGGCGAACGTGCTGTTTTACCTCAAAGTTCGCAAAGGTGTGGTTCGATAACCATGAGGCAGAGATTGTAAGTTGGGACACTTTCAAAGCAAAACTTAGTGCTTGTTTGGGAAGCCCATGGGTCGAAAGGCAGCCGCAACGCAAGAGCTATCCATCCGCGCTCAGACGTGCACTGAACCATGCATATCCTACATTCAGGAAGTCTTGGCTCTTTACCGTAAAGTGGACATGGACCTGACGGAGTCGAACAAGGTTGGTTTAAAAAAGAAGAGAGACAATCTCTCACTTTACATACAGCAGTCTAGACCCGCACCTGATGTCTTCTGCGTACAGGAGCCTTTAAAAGCATGCAAACTTCTCGGCTATCAGGCTGTATACTCCCATCATACTTCCTTGTGGGCCACAACATATATCCAGATAATATCTCTTTTATAGCTCACGACCTCTCCGACCTTTACTCCGATTGCATTCTTCTAGAGCTCCTCCCGCGTTGTGCAAAACAAGCCACATATTTTATTTTAAATATCTATTCTCATCCTAGAGATGACCTCACCGCCGTACTCCAACCAGTTGATAGGGCCATCCAAACAGCAAGCTCCGCTCCTATAGTGGTAACGGGTGATTCTAATGCACCGCATGTAGACTGGGGATACAGGAGAAACACTCGCAAGGGCACCAGCCTCTTTCAATACATTCAGCGAAATAGGTGCACCCTATAGTCACTGATTGCACGTTAGCCACACGCATTGGCAACAGTGTGAGTAGAAATACCACCCCAGACCTTACTTCACTAAAAACGTTCGAGAAGCTAACTGGACGCATACAGGAGTCAACCTCGGCAGCGATCATTATATTCTAACAATTACGTTACCGTGTGCCAGTTTACGCCGAAAGTTCCACCTCAAACCTACTGTCGGCTGGGACAAGTGCCGCAAAATCCGACTCCAAAAACCGGCAAAAGAAATTCAGAATTACGAAAAATGGGCTTCTAAGCTTCAATGGGACGTAGCTCTTAGCGAAAAAGTGGCCCCGGCAGAACATATCCGTAGACAGTAGGCTACTCCACCTATGGGAGGCCTATAAGAATATCGAGAAACGATGACTCAGGCAAAAGCATAATGGCAAATTAAAACCGAAAATGACGCAAACGCTCATCACCGAACAGGCGGCCGAGCTTTCGTCGCAGCAATGGACTCAGATATGCAACCGACTTGACGGCACTAGGAAGTCCCTCCTTCGCCATATGTTAGACCCGTGCTCCTCGCGCTCGGAAAATAACAAGCAAATCACCAAACTCCTGTTCGAGGTAGCATAACAAGGGCTAGACTTTGAAGCTGCTCTTAAAGCCACATACTTCCCCGATCTAAAGCAGGAATCAACACCGACCTATAAAGGAACCCCCAATTCAGACTTGGACACCCTCATCACAGAGGTGCAGGCAGGGGCGGATCCAGGTTTTTTCTGAGGGGGGGGGGGGGGGGGGTCAGCTTGTGTCAATGATGATGATGATGATTATGATGATTGTAGCCTTTCTTATTTACCGAAATTTACCATTTTTGCTCACGATATACCCGCGTTTTATATGGCTACAGCAACACCTGTAGCCCTCCGTGGTGGGTCAGTCAGCTCAGGCGTTCAGCACGCGATCGCGGGATCAAATCCCGGCCGCGGCGGCCGCATTTCGATAGAGGCGAAATGCAAAAACGCCCGTGTTCTTGCGTTGTTGTGCAGGTTAAAGAACCCCAGGTGGCCAAATTAATCCGGAGCCTTCCACTACGGCGTGACTCATAATCAGAATTGGTTTTGGCACGTAAAACCCCAGAAAGAGGAAGAAGACCTGTAGCGAAGCCAGATATCGGTTTCTCCGAGCTTATAGGAAAAGGACGTTACCCAATACAGCCATGTGCTTGGCGGCTGCGCCGGATAATACAAGGTGTTCAAAACTAAGCTTTATGGTTTTCTTAAAATTAGGCACTGGGAGGGACGCGAAAACCACCTGTGCAAATAAATTATGTGGCTAAGGGGGCACAACGTGAGATGATAATTATCGCTGTGAGGAGCCCAATTAACTAAAATTGAACAATTATTTTTGGCTGACTGCAGTAAGTGGGTATGTTTGTATTGAAAACTTAGAGGCAGTCGTGTTTCTGAACAGTATCAGTCGGAAGAATTATGCTAGCGTGTCCGTGCTCCGAGATATCAGACTCCAAATTTCAATTGTCGTACTGCGCAGAATAATCGACTCGACGCGAGGGCGGTTTATGCTTTCCGTTGCTGTGGAAGGGAGGCATTTTGGACATTTTTAGGGCATTGACATCTTGATGGGTGAAATGTTGTCATGAGATTTGTGCATGACAACACCAAACTTAAAGCGGCAGTATGAAATATTCGTTAGCATAGCTAATAAGGTTTCTGCTGTTGATGGTGCAGTTGTTGCTCTTGATTTCAATAAAACTTACAATACTTGAAAATCAGCAGTCACTTTATTTGAGTAGCCCAGACAAGGACCATGCCCGGTCGTCTAGTCACCATTACGCACCCGTACTGCCCTCAGGCTTGTCCGCTCGCGCCATTATCTCGGCATGGCAGCTGCCGCTATCTCTACAGGCTGCGCGGTCACGTGTTACGACAGCGGTTACGGGTTCTTAGATTTTTTTTTCATTTCGCCAGCCGTGAGGGGAAGGTGGACAGTTATTATCTTTGCCAATGCCTCCGCCCCGTTGTCAGACTAAACGCCCACGCAACAGCCGCGTCACATCAGGGAAGAGCTTTGCGCCGATCCTCTCTCTTGCATGCGTAATCATGCGAACAATTAAAATTTGGAGTTGGATATCTCGGAGCACAAACACGCTAGAAGAATTCTTCCAAGTGAAACTGTGTAGAAACACGACTGCCTCTAACTTTTGAACACAAACGTACACACTTACTGCAGTCAATAAAAGTTAATTATTCAATTTTGGTTAATTGGGCTGCTGACAGCGATAATTATCATCTCACTTTGTGTCCATAAATACTTCTTTTTGGGCGAGTTGGTACATCTTGAAACTTTGGGTAACAGCGCAAGCAGACGACCACAAGAAGGGAGACACGGACACACAGGCGCTGACTAACAACTGGTTTATTGTGAAGGATAGCACACCTTATATATGCCAGAGTGAAGCAAGGGAAAGGGGAAACATAACAAGGGTAACATCGTGCCAACAACGCAAGCGCAAACCTCCAACCAAGCGCAACAAGACGCAAGCAATTATTTTTCTTTCTAATCTGAACCCCCGATACACTGCTACCGGAGGTCAGGGACGCCATGCAGACGGAAAACATGCCGAAGAACATGCACCCGGTGCATGACGTGCAAAGACGTAAACGACGGGCGGTAGCAATCCTCGAGGAGCACGGAAGACGAGAAGGCGTCCTGTTTGTCGATGCAGCCAGGTACCCGCGGCCCGCGGGTAACGTTGATGGCGACGAGGGACGACGACCACCATCGCCACTACAACGAAATGTGCGAGACGAACCGGGGATGCCAACACCACCATCTTTACTACTACTACGACAAAAACGGCAGCAGCAACAGCAGCAACATCAACGACACGGCCGGCCGACGGCGGCGGAGCCCGCCTTCTCTATGGCGGTCGTAGATACGAAGGGAAGGATCCGAGTCACGGCATCAGCTAGGCTGCCGTCGGCCGAAGCAGCGGAGGAGATGGCCATAGCCCTCGCAGTACTCCACGGAGGTACGGAGGATAGCCTGATCATAAGCGACTCCAAATCAGCGATCCGGAACTACACCAAAGGTTGGGTGTCCGCGGATGTGGCGCGCATGCTCAACGCCAGAGCCGGAGACTTCGTGTCCGGCAGGATTACGATCAAGTCCCTCAAATGGTTCCCCGCGCACGTCGGGGAGCTTGGTACTAAAGAAGACAACAGCCGCAACAACAACAATACTAACGGCCGAAAACACACCGGCATCCCGCCCAACCACAACGAGCGTGCCCATCCAGCACCTCCTAGACAGCTTTTCAGGCCTGCGCGTCACGTGATGTGACGTCGTCGACGTCACATCGCGCCGGCCGACCGTGGCTGGACGGCCGCGCCAGCCGCGAGCGCTTGCCGCGCGCGCAATTCACGGCAACTTCTGCCTCAGACGAGGTTCCTCGACCGCGAAGTCCTCACGATTGATCAGGGTAACGACAAATAATAACTATCACGAATTTAATAATGTATTTATTTATCACAGCCGGACGCCGTCTGTATACAGGTATACATATTTATCCACGTGCACACTGTTCGCGGCTCAAATACATGACAGACAGCAAAAGATATTGCACTGTAATGCTGAAAATATGCCAAAAGTACAGCAGACACAACATATTACCATATACACTGCGCAGCACAAAAGCATGAATGACTGGCTGAGAAAACAAGTTATTGCACCAATAAGATGCACACACAGTACATCAAATCAGAGATTCATTTCTTTCTATTCCCTTGTCTAAGTAGGCGTTGTATGGGTCTCAGTTGAATGAGAGAAAACAAAACATAACACATTGTAGCGCCAAAAGAATGCCCAAAAGACAGAACATCAAAAGCATACTCCCATCTAAATTGTAGGTTCAAGGAAAATATACTATTCACTTATCACAGTAGGAGGCTTCACTTCAATAGCATAACACAGAACACATTGCATTGTAGATTCAAAGACATGCCAAAAAATCAAAATACATAAAACACACTGGTGACTAAATTGTGGACTACAGTAGGATGAATAAGTGACACAAACAAAACAAACTTATTGTACTGCTACAGGTAGAGGCGTGTCCAAGGAATCCCAACACACAAATCACATTACACAATACTGTATCTGCATACAAAGTGCTGAAGAAAATCTTACACAGCTGCAAGGTACCAAAAATGGGTCATTCAACTACCACAGCAGGCACTCGGGCAGTTCGATGAGAAAAAGAGCACAGCACATTGAAATGCCAAGAACACGTAAAAACAGATTTAAAAGCTATGTACTGCCATTTAAACTGAGGGCTAGAAAAGATGCATAAACAGAAAACAAGGCTCATTGCACTACAACAGGCAGAAGTGTGCGAAAAGAAATCACGTCCGGACTGCAAAATAAAATACACCCAGTGCAATTTGACACGAATAAATTCAGAACACGACGTGTGGAAGATTACTTTGCTTGAAAGATTTGGGCTTTTCTGTTTTTTGAATTCTGTCCTTTCCCAATGCGTAGAAGATCGTTCCTTTGCTTGCTCAAGTTGTTAAGCATTATGTTTGCTGCACAGTTTGCAACCAATGTGACAAGGAGCTCGTAGGTGTGCCCATTTTCACATGCATCTATGTCCTCAAGCTTTGGCAGAGAGTCCAGTGTCAGTTGCCGAACAACATTCCTTTGGTTCGGCCCATGGAGAAACTGTGTGGAGGTACTTTGTGCCATAAGCTTTGTAACGACAACCTCCGTGCGCATGACTATTGTGATCACAAGGGCAGAGGGAAATTTGAGGCCACCTCGGTCCAGTTGTGTGATTAAGGAATGGATGTCCTCTTCCGTTTCGGTCTCATTTCCAGTAACGACCAAGTGCCCTCGGCAGCTTTCGCACTTGAGAACTTTCATTGCAGCATCTGCACAATACCCGCCAACATAACCAATAACTGGCATTTGTGCTCTGAGCTCATCAAGGTCAGCCTCGCTAACATGAACATTAAAAGATGTTGCCGCATCTCTGACACTGTTTATCTCTTCTATGCCTCTGAGGTCATCACTGCTCATGTTTGGAAGAACATTTTGAAGGCGAATCCTGCCCTCTGTTTCACAAAGCTGCCGAACAGATATGTGGTACTGCCCACCAGCCATCTGCCTGTACTGTCCGAAACGACTCTCGAGGGAATCCGTCTGGACTTTCCCTAGTAGGATGTACTTGAAGTGAAGCTCATTAATGCAGTACTTTGCCAATTCCAAAAAGGATTGAGCAGAGAGCCTCAGGGCACTCAGTGTCTCCTGGGTAAGTACCCCGGTATCGTGCATATAAAATTCCCACGCGTCGAGCCATGTAATAAAAGCACTCAGAAAAGCTACTTTTGGGTCACCTGTATGGTGTGACATGGGCTCTTCGTAAACATTACGGTGATGGAAGCCTTTACTTGGTGTCTTTACATTGACAATACTCCACCAGCGAATAATTACTTTCATGAAATCAGCTGTTGCTGCCGCATGTTGAAATTCAGCTTTACCACTGCGAGCTGCCAGGGCTTCGGCTACGTGCGGATTAAAAACCTGGAGTACCAGTTTGACGTTTTGTCGTTCCAAGTTGCTCGGATTAAGAGCTTTTGATGTCAAGCCATACCCAGACTTTAGCAGCAGCGATGACTCCTCTTTATGTAAATCTCTCAAATGCTTAAATGAGGCAGTCATTTTGCATTCAGGACGAACATCATTGTTCGAAAGGTCAAAGCGTGGGTAGAAAAAGCAAGTCCCAGCATTTTTCTGGTTGAGCCAGTTATTCCTTATGCATTTGAAGAGATGCACAGCATCTACCACGTAAAATAATGGTCGAGCTGGGTCTGCCGGATGTGGATAAACAGGGCTAAGCTTTGGCTTTGGCAGAAACATCTTCATTGCCTTCCGGTTTAGTGAGTTATTGTCACAGACAACGGCTATGACCCTGTATCCAATCTCTTCTAATCTCAAGATCACCTTCTTCAGCATGGCATGAAGGTCATCACCCTGTAAGGTTTTTACTGGAAGAATGTGTGCCACCTCCTTGAATGCGCTCAGCAGACTTTGTATCATAAATACGTGCACTGATGTGGCCGCTTCGTTGGAATTGACTGCTGCACCACATATGTTCCCACCCTTGTAATCAAAACAAGGCTTGATATGAATTTCGTCAAGCATCAGCGTCACAGTGTGTTCATGTGGCTGCAGATGTTTGAATCTCTCGGAAACATACTGAAGGAAAGTGGCATCACAAGAATCAATTTCTGGGCGCACTTGAACAGATGTGCATACATTTCTAATAGTACTTGGATGGGGCATGGTTAATGTACTTGTTCTTCTCAGAAACTTGTAGGCATGAGGTGATATTGTGTGCAAGATGCATGCTAACACCATTACCTGTGCGCTGTACTGAATACGTCCTGCAGAAAGCAGTAGTAGCTGTTCCTTCATAAAGTTTACCACCCCTTTCTTGTCTTCATTAATGCTACCTTCCAATTTGTCTAGAAGGGAATGTATTGCAAGAGACAGGTGGCGAGAACTGCAGCGCCCCTCAGACAGCATGCACAGGTTGTTCAAAATTTCCAACAAGGAACTTACTTTTTGAACTGAGTCCGGTACAACAGTGCTACCAAGGTTCTTAATTTGAGAGCCTTGATAGCAGGCAAAGACTTTAAGGTTTTCAAACACGGTCAATGACGCATTCAACCAAGGTTCACGATAGTCGGTAATGTTCAAAAACATCGAGCACTCTTCTTTATGAATCACAGTCCACTTCGCCGACACTGATACCACTTGCAGGCGAGCCTTTAGTTCTTCGAGGGACGAAAAACGGTCTCTCTCCTGCTCCACTTCATATGACGCCAGTGATTCTTCGACAGCACGAGCGAGTTGGGAAGCTTCTTGTCGGCTCCTCTTGGCATCAGGTGTTTCTCTCGTGCTGTTGTGTGGTACTGAAAGGTAGGATGGACAGCCGGGAAATACTGTTGGCACAGATCCAGGACGCAACCGCGGTACTGGCAATCCGACTTCAATAACTTTTCCTGTCCTTGGATCCGTGTACGATGTCGTCCTCTCGATGCATGAAGCGTCAAAATGATCCGCGCACACCTGCACAAACGAACAAACGTTTCGTGAACGTCCGAGAAGCCACTTGTTAAAATAACTTGTAGATGTAGTGCAAGTACATGTAGAAGCAATATGAAAGGAAACACGGGAGCGTGCGTCCACCGCGCTTCACGAAGCGCTGCCACCGACAACTGGCAAGAATGCACGGCACCAGGCGGATGTGCGGAAAGAGCAGCCGAACGCGATGGCTTGCTGCGAACGTGCTTTTATCGCAGATTCTCATCGGCTCTTGGCGGCAGCGCTTCGCGAGGCGCGGCGGCCACACACTCCGGTGTTTTTTTTTTTGTTTCTTTTTTTCATATAGCTTCTACCTGTACAAGCAACGAGGAGCTGACAACAGGAGAATCACAAATGCTTACCTTAGTGCACGAAGTGGGAACAAAATCCTTCCTAGGAATGGCGCGTAACCACTTCTTGAGAGTGTCGCAGTCTTTAGGGAAAGAAAACACTTGTATCTTCTTTCCCGTCTTGTAGTTGCCGGTGCACCCCGGTACACAACGCTTATTTGGCATTGTGGTATCACTTGAACATCACACACGAAAACAAAATTGCCGCAAAACAACAACGGGAAACGACAAATGTGACAGCGCCGTGCCACCAAACCGGCCCGCGCTGCGCGGAAAACGTGAAAGACGGTGGCAGATTCATGACGCTGCCGATGCGGCTTCAGCAAGTGTCGGCCGGCCGGAACTGACGTCATATTGCAGGGCGCAGGCTTGAAAAGCTTTCTAGGAGGTGTTGGCCCATCTCGTCGCGAGGCAACTTACCCGCCGCGACGCGATCACCCAGAG
The DNA here is from genome assembly GCF_013339745.2 of Dermacentor silvarum. Taxonomy (NCBI): domain Eukaryota; kingdom Metazoa; phylum Arthropoda; class Arachnida; order Ixodida; family Ixodidae; genus Dermacentor; species Dermacentor silvarum. The sequence goes on along the minus strand of NC_051162.1, from coordinate 3,008,259 downwards.
GGCAGCCGCCGTTGTTGTGCGGGACCCCACCGGAGGAATTATCAACACAACCCAAATCGCGGCGGTCGGAGCTGGGGGCCACGGGGACGCCGACTGTGATATCGAGGAGTTTCCGGCCTCGTACCGAGAGGTTCTTGCACACTATAGGCAAGAACGTATGACATATCCACAACCCCACGGGCGGCTGGACAGGTCCCAGGCAGTCGACCTGAGGCGGTTGCAGACGGGCACTTTCACCAACCCCTATCACCTGCACCGCCTGTGGCCCGCGCTGCACCCATCGCCCGGCTGCCCGTGGTGCGAGCACGAACGGGCTGATATGGCCCATATACTTTGGGAATGTCAACGCCCTGAAGAAGAAGGAACAAGAGGAAGGGGGAAGATAACAGCAGGACCTTCTGAAGCGGGGCGCCTCGCTGAGAGATGGCAAGCCGCCCTCCTCAGCGAGGCACCCGAGGACCAGGAGTGGGCCGTCCAGCGGGCCAGGGCCATTGCCGAGGATCTCGAAAGATTTTTCTCCGGCGATGGACCCCTGGCAGCCTAGCCCCGGGCACCAACAGCCTTAACCGCTGGACAAATAAAGTTTATTCCTATCCTATCCTATCCCGATAGTCGCATCCAGAAGATAAAATTCAGCGTCAAAGAGAGCAAGGGAAGGGGTGCTGAAACACTTGCTGCCGAACTTCCTGATGTGGTAGGCTTCCAAACTGATGCGCGCTGTCTTGTCACTACTCTTTCCTAGAATCGTCGTCTCCTTTAACCAGGCCAGACAATCAGTGCACTTGCTAACGTGCGCAACTATATGTGCGTATTTGTCATCTCGTTTTTTCAGTTTTAGAGCGTGTTCCCCTAAACGGTCATTGACACAGCGACCAGTTTCGCCGACGTAAAACATCCCACAAGACATGGGAATGCAATACACCACTCCAGTGGAACATTTAACGAACGGCGGTTGGTGGTTCTTCTGGCATCCACGTTTACTGGTGTTGCAGTAAACGTGCCCTAAAAGTTGCTCCTAAAACCACGGACTCGCAGCGTAGTATTTTGGTGAACGACGTAGTATCTTTTTTCAAGCGCAACAATCTGATGCTTACGCAAGCCCCCGGGGGGTTCGCCGTTTTACCCAAGGGACTTTACAATGAAAAAGCGTTGGCGGCGGTTAATAAGAACTTTGTCCCCATTGTGTGGCCCGGTTAAAGGAGACGACGATTCTAGGAAAGAGTAGTGACAAGACAGCGCGCATCAGTTTGGAAGCCTACCACATCAGGAAGTTCGGCAGCAAGTGTTTCAGCACCCCTTCCCTTGCTCTCTTTGACGCTGAATTTTATCTTCTGGATGCGGCTATCAGGGGTTCAGATTAGAAAGAAAAATACGTGGGCACAACTTTCCCAGCTTGTTAGGGGCAGAAAAACAAATTGGCACGCCGTGCCTACTTGCCACATTCTTCACATTGTGGGAGAGTTTATGGATGTAGGGGACCACCTCAGGTCTATGTGCCTTCTGGTGATCTTCCGCCGTTGTACTTCCCGTTCCACGCTTGAATTTTTGGCTGTACTTCCCGTTCCACGCTTGAAAAGTGGCCGATAAGCCTACAGATGATAATCGGGACCGCTGCCTTCTTGAAGGTGTTGACTGCCTGCGAAAGTTTGCTCCTAAAACCACGGACTCGCAGCGTAGTATTTTGGTGAACGACGTAGTATCTTTTTTCAAGCTCAACAATCTGATGCTTACGCAAGCTGATAAAGAGCCCCCGGGGGGTTCGCCGTTTTACCCAAGGGACTCTACAATGAAAAAGCGTTGCCGGCGGTTAATAAGAACTTTGTCCCCATGAAGAAATGTGAAGTGCGCGTTAAAACCAAGTTTGTCCAGTTTTGTAAGCAGTTAGACCTCGGCAGGCTTGCCAGGGACATTTCCAACAGCAGGGGAAACAGCTTGAGGGTTTTTTTCACAACCAAGACTCATAAGCCCGAAGTTCCGTTTAGGACTATTGTTAGTGAAGAGGGATCGTGGCAGAAGTGTGTCAGCCAGTTTTTGTTAAAAAAACTCAAGACGCTTGTTGTGAACGACCGATTTCTGGTCAAAAATTCAGCCGCAGTAGCACAGTTTCTAGAGGGAAATGATCATGTTGGTTTTGGTTTTTCTGTTGACGTGCAGGACTTGTTTTATTCTGTCCCGCAGAATCAAATGTTAGCGTGTGTCAAAGAGTGCATTGAAGCTAACGGCGACGTATCCTTCCAGAACACCGCCGGCGTGTCCGTTGATAATTTTCTGTCTTTATTGCAGTTTTAATTTTTCAATATTTCAATATCAATAATCAATCAGTTACAGAGTACAGTGTACTGTACATTGATCATACATGTCAGATAAGGAGCAGGGTTAGCAAAAAGGCAATTTAATGCCTGACAAAGTACTGTAACCTGTCCCAGTCAATAAAGTGCACAAGGATCAGTGATGTATACATGTTAAAAAATTAGAAACGAACAAGCAGCCACAGTTACACAATTTTTGATGACAGTACATAAAACATCGTTTCGAGGCCTGTTTGCAAGACTCAGTTGATAACAATAGCGTATTATAACATTTTTTTATAGAGACAAAGCAAGGAATATGTGTAAATATCCAGACTTGTTGAATACAGGACCATGCTATTACTATTCACTAAATGAAAATGGGACAGATTCACGTCAACTTTAACAACTTGAGAGATGGTACCTAGAAAAAAAGTCACTTTTGAAGCATTAGTAGATACGTGTGTATTTTATTTTTAAACGCAATTTCTGAGCGGCTTTCTTGCACGATGGTGGTAATTGTGGGATGTACATTCAGTAGTTTAGGGATCATATGCGTCAGCTTTTGTGTACCGTAGTTTGTCCGCATTCTTTCACTGCAGTATGTGATACGTCTAAAGCTGTATGTATGATGCCTTTGAGAATATGCATCGTGAAATGCTACCGCGTTAGACTTCAATTTATCATATATAACTGCCGCTATTTTTTGTATATGATGTTCTCAAACGTTAATATGTTGTGCTTGTGAAAGAGCGGAGTAGAATGCGTTCTAGGGCGAACACCTTCGATTATCCGTACTATTCTCTTCTGTAATTTATGGATGCTTTCTTTGTTTGTTCTAGTAGTCGTTCCCCATATTAATAAACAGTAATGAATACGCGAGTATACTAGGGAATAATACAGTTGCTTTGTTACCCAAATTGGCAAAAAACATCTGATTTTCCCGATTACTCCAATTGAGCGTGAAAGATCGGTGCGAACTTTGTTTATGTGATATGTCCAGTCGAGTGTTTCATGAAAGATAATACCAAGAAACTTTTGGCATGTGACCCGTTCAATCAAATCTCCCCGAAATTTTACTTGAATGTCACGGGGTACCCTTTTATTTTTTGGTCGAAAAATAACATATTTTGTTTTTTTGGTGTTTAGTTCAAGCTTATTTGCTATTAACCACATTGATAAGTGCTGAAGCCATCTGTTTGCTTGCTTTTCTAAGCTATCAATATCTTTGCCGGAGAAAAAAACGTTTGTATCATTGGCGTATAAAACCATGTCTGGAGTTAGCCGTATATTTATAATATCGTTTATATATAGGAGGAATAGCAGCGGACCTAATATAGATCCCTGAGGGACGCCGTACTTAATTTTATCCATTTTTGATATTGCATGCTGCGTGACGCAGTACTGAAATCGATTTGTTAGATAACTGCTTATTAACTTGGGGGAAACACCTCGTATATTGATTTAATTTCACCAGGAGAATTTCATGTTTGATCGAATCGAAAGCCTTTTTGAAATCAAGGAATATTCCAAGCGTGTAGTATCTCTGCTCGAAATTATTTATTATTTTGTCCTTGATAGACAGTAAAGCCTGTTCTGTACTTTTTTTCTTCTGAAAACCGTATTGCTGTTTCGTTATTATATTTTCTTGGCTACAAAAGTTTGTGATTCGAACGTATAAGACTCGTTCTATAACTTTTGAAAATATTGGCAAGACAGATATAGGTCTATAATTATTTAAATCATTTTCATTACCTCCTTTGTGAATGATTGAGACCCTAGCTATCTTTAATTTATCAGGAAACACTCCGGTGCTTAAAATCAAATTACATATGTGTGAGAGCGGCAGACTAATATACTGTGAGACTGCTTTTAATGACTCTGCTTTTATACCATCAACACCTGCCGCAGAATTGTTAGGTAAATTCATGATGAAAGAATGTACTTCGGACTCATCAGTGGGAGCCAGAAAAATCGATTTTGTTACATTTTTGGTAATGTATGGTTCGCAGCCTGTGTCGGTACTAGCGGAATTTTCACAAGCTCCTGACTTCAAAAAATGGTTGTTGAACATATCTGCAAGTAATGTACCAGAGCAAGACTTTCCTTCTATCGTAAGCACGGTGATGGTCTTTTTATTTGATGAAAATAAAAGATCGTTCATGGTATTCCAAACTGCCTTCTGGTCATTCATAATAGCTGCAAACCGATGTTCATAGTATTGTATCCGTGCCCGCTTTATGTCAGAGCCTAATTTATTTCTGAATTGCTTAAAATGCCGCAAGTAGTCGGTTTGCTTTGTTTTAATAAATGTGCTAAATAGGTTATCCCTTTCTTTTATTCTCTTTAGAAGTGACGCGTCTATCCATAGCTTTCTAGCTTTTTTGGTCGTTTTGAGCAGTACAAGAGGGAAGGCCTGGTCATAGAGCTGTGTTATTTTCAACATAAATGCTTCGTAAGCATGTACAGGTTCGGTTATTTGTAACATTTCACTCCAATCTGCCGCAATAACTAACCCTTGAAAAGTTTGAATTTTCTCAGTAGTAATCTTTCTGTAATAAGTAGGGTTGATTTTCTTCCACTTTGTTTTATGTGGCCTAATGGATGCGAAAATTGGAAAATGGTCACTAACACCAGGTATAACAACTCCGGCACATATTTCACTTTTACAGTTTGTAAAACACAAGTCAAGAAGGGTTTCAGACGTTTCTGTCACCCGAGTAGGCACATGGATTTGGTTCTCATAGCCGAAACACAGCATAGTGTCAAGAAGGTTTTGTTTGGTGGCAGAGGTAGACAACATATCTATGTTGAAATCGCCCGTTACAATCACGCGTGCATCTTGCAGTTCACAAAATTCCAATAATTCGCGAACAAAGTCTAGGAAGGATGATGCAGTTCCAGAAAGAGGCCTATATATTACCACTAGGAACAGGTTTTCCGACCTCACCATGACTGACTCAAAATCAGAAGCCATAACTGTATATTCACTTATAACATCAAATTTCAGACTGTCGTGGATATAAATTGCCACACCGCCACCTCGTTTATTCTCTCTACAGACTGTGACGCGATTGTAGCCTGTAAAGGGCACAGCGTCTTCACAGCTCGTGAACCAAGTCTCAGTAAAAGCTAAGAAATCGAAATTGTGCTTTAAGGTGTCGAATGAATGGTGTAGAATTGAATTCTACTTTTATTGTATTTGACGATCAGCCTTTTTTGCAGCGTGATGGCATCTGCATAGAGTATTGCGTAGCCACTATTCTTTATGACATTTTTCTGGCCAAGGTGGACGACACATTAGAACAAGTGTTTAATGGGGGGCCGGCTTTAAAAACTTTTAGGTATGTTGACGATTTTTAGTGCTTTTAAAAAAGCAGCCTGCCTCCACCTACTCCTCTACTGTAGGTGAAGTTTTATCTTTTTTTTAGCAAACATGGACGTGGGTTGCGTTTCACCCATGAACTTCCGGACTCTTCAATTTTACAGTTTTTAGACCTTAAAATCACGTTCTGTGATGGACACGTTTGCTGGGGATACTACCCACGGGCTAAGGAGCTACTGCCCTATGACTCGGCACATTCCAAGACAATTAAGAGAGGAATAGCGGTGATGTGTATGGAATCGGCTCTCCAGAAATCGTGCCCACATCAGATGACGCCCAGTTTTAACAATCAGGTAAGCCGTCTTTTGGCTGCAGGGTTTTCCGTCTCGGTCTTGACTGCTGTTTCTGAAACCCTCCTTCAAAAATTCAAGCGTGGAACGGGAAGTACAACGGCGGAGGATCACCGGAAGGCACATAGACCTGAGGTGGTCCCCTACATTCATAAACTCTCCCACAATCTGAAGAAGGTGGCAAGTAGGCACGGCGTGCCAATTTGTTTTTCTGCCCCTAACAAGCTGGGAAAGTTGTGCCCACGTATCTGCAACACCAGTAAACGTGGATGCCAGAATAACCACCAACCGCCGTTCGTTAAATGTTCCACTGGAGGGTGTATTGCATTCCCATGTCTTGTGGGATGTTTTACGTCGGCGAAACTGGTCGCTGTGTCAATGACCGTTTAGGGGAACACGCTCTAAAACTAAAAAAAAAAACGAGATGACAAATACGCACATACAGTTGCGCACGTTAGCAAGTGCACTGATTGTGTGGCCCGGTTAAAGGAGACGACGATTCTAGGAAACAGTAGTCACAAGACAGCGCGCATCAGTTTGGAAGCCTACCACATCAGGAAGTTCGGTAGCGAGTGTTTCAGCACCCCTTCCCTTGCTCTCTTTGACGCTGAATTTTATCTTCTGGATGCGGCTATCGGGGGTTCAGATTAGAAAGAAAAATTATTGTTTGCGTCTTGTTGCGCTTGGTTGGCGGTTTGCGCTTGCGTTGTTGGCACGATGTTACCCGTGTTATGTTTCCCCTTTCCCTTGCTTCACTCTGGCATATATAAGGTGTGCTATCCTTCCCAATAAAACCAGTTGTTAGTCAGCGCCGGTGTGTCCGTGTCTCCCTTCTTGTGGTCGTCTGTTTGCGCTGTTTACCGCCTGCCACATAACTGATTTGCGCAGGTGGTCTGCATGTGCCGCCCAGTGCATAATTTTAAGAAAGCCATAAAGCTTAATTTTGAACACCCGGTCTATCTAGCCTGTATTGTTTCTTAAAATAAAATTTGGGATGATCTTTTGCAGGTTCGTTATAAATGCGTAGGCACGGGTTCGTCTTTGGAGTTCTGTTGGGACACCTTGATTTCCTTAACAAGATTCTTTGCGTTCGGCTGAGACACCTTCGTTTGCTTTGGAGGACTAACTCCTGTATTCTCAAACAGCCCTCGACTCGAAGCTCTTACTCCACTCCACCTTGTTGAACACAGCGCCGCTTCTCGACTGATAAAGACGCGACAATTCTCAAGAATTCCCGTGAATGATCGTGAAGCTCAGTGACCACTTATGTGGAGGGATGCCATCTTCTCTCTTGAGTCGTGGTGGTGTGTTTACTAGAGGAACATTCTTGAATACGGGCGTAACGCTCCGCTCCAACGCAGCAGCCACTACGCTGGTTGTTTACGATATGCGAATCACCGTGTATGAAGACTCACGACGCCACCTACAAGAATAACGATGTGGCGTGTAGCCGAGAGCGCGAGCCAGCGTCTTCATGTTTTGTTTCCCACGCGACGTCATCGTTTTATACAAGGCGCGCATCTAGTCCCATTTCTCTAACCACGCGACGTCATCCTAGGCCCGCGCGCTGGCGTTGGCCGCTGACGTCACGCTCCCCCACTTCGCAGCCGCGGCTCGAGGCTTCGCCCGGCTCCGCGAGAACGCCCACTCAGATAAACGGATCCGGCGGGTTTGAGCCTCCTATGCTCAATGTACGACAATAAAACTGCGAAGTTACAATGAAAAACTTGTAGCGTACGAACGGCACTGCATGTGCTCGTACTGGATATTGTCAACGTGAACTGTGATCACAATGAGTGCTACAGTTAAAGAAAAGTTGCCAATGCGTAGTTCTTAGTTTAGCTGTTAGTTGTTATTATTTATATATGAAAACTTCAGCGAGAGATCTCTTTCATTAAGCGGGTTGGTAGCGGAACCGATGACAGCCAATGAGGCAACCATTGACACCCCAAGGGGAAACTAAGTTAATCAGGCGCGAAGGCGCTCGAGCGTACCTTGGCGTGCTTGGCAAAAGGGACGTACGTCCCCTTGTTCATTCGACGCCACCGACGGGACGAGTAAGGCACGCCAGGCGCCAGGAGGTCCAAGGTGTTCATGAGAAAAAATAACTACGGCAACTTCGCGACACCACACTCAGGAATACAACTAAGCTTGTGAGCGAGCTAGCTTTACTTCTACATGGCTGATACCACTGGTACTCGCGAAAAATACTTTTGTAGAATGCTGGTGGCCATATTTTTTTTGCGACAGGGCCATCCCCTTGTCAGCGAGGGGGCGATGCAGAAATCTGAGGGGGGGGGGGGGGGTCAGGACATCCGGACATCGCTCCTGGATCCGCACCTGGGTCCAGGTATGGGCCGCACTAAGCAAACTTCGCACCACATCCGCACCAGAATTAGATGGAATCATTAACAAACCACTCCGAAATTTAGACAACAAATCAGTGGCCGCTCTCAACAGTTACATGAATCAGCAATTGGAACAGGGCACGCTGCCCCAGGAATGGAAATCAGCTAAGGTGACTTTCATCACCAAAAATAACAAGTTTTAGACCTTAAGAATATGCGACCAATCTCTCTTACCTCATGCACCGGAAAACTGAGGGAGCATGTGATCCTAAGTCGCCTTAACCGCTACATGGAGAAAGAACAACTCTTTCCCCCCACCATGCTTGGCTTCCAAGCGGGACTCTCAACTCAAGATGTCATGTTACAGCTTAAGGAGGACGTGCGGAATCCCGTTTTCCCACACCTTACCAGCGCCATCCTTGCATTGGACCTAACTAAGGCGTTTGATAATGTTGATCACTTCGCCATTTTACAATCTCTGAGCGACCTTAACGTGGGCTCTCGCACGCACAGGTATGTTGCTGCTTTTCTCAGCAACAAGTCCGTCTGTCTACAATTTGGCGCATTCAAAACCATCTCTTTCCCGCTACGAAGCAAGGGAACGCCCCAGGGAGCAGTTCTGTCTCCGTTTCTTTTCAACATTACTCTTATCCCGTTAGCGCGGGAACTTGCCAAAATTTCCTATGTCAATCACTCCTAGTACGCGGATTACATCACCATCTGGGTAAATTCCGGCAACCATGGCGAAATCGAATCAAAACTACAGATGGCCGTTGACACTGTTGTTAAGCTCGCCAATTGCATCGGTCTAACTTGCTCGGCGGCTAAATCAGAACTCCTAGTGATGGACCTAAAAAACAGGATATCTCTAACATTCAAGTCACACTAGATGAAACTCCCATCCGCAGGGTTAATCAAATCAAAATCTTGGGTCTCAATATTTCTGACAATGGCTCCAACGCTGAAACCATAAAATTAATCCACACTGCCATTCTCTACACAGCTTCACTAATTAAGCGCATCTCCAATCGTCATCGCGGCATGCGAGAAGCAGACACACGTCGCCTTGTTCAGGCCTTTTGCCTTTGCAGAATCACCTACTCTATCCCTTTCCTCTACCTCACACCCACGGAGACCGAGCAACTCAACAGACTCATCCACGCCGCCTGTAAAACTGCTCTCCATGTTCCTAAATCAACGCCCACAGAGAAACTCCTTCAACTAGGGGTGCACAACACCCTGGGAGCGCTCGTAGAAGCGCACCTCTTAAGTCAAAATGAAAGGCTATCACATACACAAACTGGTCAAATACTTCTGCCCCGACTCGGAATCAACCTACCCGGTCATACCACGGCCACGCGCTCTCCTCCCCCTGCTGTTAGCAATAATCTGTGCATTATGCCACTCCCCAACAACACCCACCCGGAATATAATCGAGCAAGACGGAAAGCTAGAGCCAAGGCTCTGCAGAAGAGCTACCCTCCTCATGAACCGGCAGTCTATGTAGACGCGGCTGAATATTCAGACCTGTCAGCTTTCGCATTAGCCGTTGTAGAAGAATTCCAAAACCCCATTGTCTGTGCGTCGATTCCAAATTTGTCAGAATCCCTAGAAGCGGAAGAGGCAGCAATTGCCTTTGCAATTGCTCACTCCTCCGCTAAGTATATTTTCCCAGATTCTAAAACCGCAATCAGTAATTATGCCAGAACCCCAGGTGGTCAAAATTAATCCGGAGCCCTCCACTACGGCGTGCCTCATAATCAGAACTGCTTTTGGCACGTAAAACCCCCAAAAGAAGAAGTAATTATGCCAATCGCAAAATGCATTCCCCGGCTGCTAAAATACTCGAATCAACGCCCCCTTCTAATCGCCTTATCACCCTCCTTTGGGTCCCTGCACACAGCGAACACCCAGGCAACATGGCCGCTCACACCGAGGCCCGAGCACTCGTCAACCGAGCTGAGAGCTACCCGTCTTCGTCTCGAAGTGCGAGAGATCGACTCCTCAGCTACCATGACCTCACCCTGTTTTACAGCAATTCCCGCCTAATCTACCCTCCGCCGCATAAATCTCTTCCCAGAAGTGACCAGGCTTTGTGGCGCAGACTTCAAACGGCCACAGTTACGACCCCTTTCCTTATGTCCATTATTACCCACGGTGAAACCTCTCCTCACTGTCACTTCTGTCCTAGCACCAGAGCCGACTTTGACCACATCTTTCTAAATTGCCCGAACAAGACCAAGCCCCCGTGGCGAGGGTCAGAACACCAGGAGCGATGGGAGGCTGCTCTGCGCAGCTCGCAACCGGAGCTACAGCTTCGGACAGTAGGCTGGACCAGAGGGATCGCTGAAGCACAAATGTGCCCGGACAGCTAGAGCGGCCCGAGGGCCCATCGTCGTCCTGCTTCCTTTTCTCCCCCCCCCCTCGCATGATTCTTTCGTGAATAAAAAAAATTATCGCAGTTTCACCCGAAAGGCGAAGCATCAATTGCGATATCAAATTAGTAGAGAGCTATACGGAGTAAGGATAGTATTTTTATCAGCTGCATAAACTAGGACATGCAGCAGCACCAGCAACGCGCAGAACTGTTGTCGACGCCATCGGCGTTTTGCCCGCGTTCGCACCGAACGCGCGCGGCATTTTTATATAAATACGCATTTGGTGCCGCAGATAAACGTCACCTCCCCTCCCTCCCTGCCGTCCCCCCAGAGGCTTTCGCGCGACGGAAAAAGTCGCATTTGCTCTCTGTATATAGGAAAGGAGGAAAGAGACCCTTAATTCTGCAGCCCTTCAGGGAGCACGGCGCAGAACGCGCGTTTGCTCTTCGACGTGCGTTCGCTCGCCGTGAAAGCGCGCGTCCCTCGCGCCCTTTCACTCGCACATACTGCGTCCGGAGCGCGGCGACGATTTCATCGCCGTTGACGTCATACGGAACCTCACGGCGACAGCGACAGCGACGACGACGCCGACGGCAGAAATCCGCTTTGGTGTGTCCATATAATTGCTATCGCAATAATAAAGTTTACCCACCCACCACCACCAGCAGTGCTGACTAATTTTTGAAGGCGCCGTGACGGCGCTCAGTCAACTGGGGGTGATGTTACGAGGCATGCGTATGCGCCTGCCATTAATTAAAGGACCGCTGTGCTACGCAAGAGGAGGAAGACGCATGCTATCAGCCATTCTGTGGTAGCAGCAGCGCGTCAGTCAGTCATAAAACTTTATTCTCAGTACTGGGAGTGATGGGTTCTGCGACCCCACCAGATGGCCCTCAGTCAGTGCTGAAGGCGACCTCTTGGGCTCGCGCTGTGAGCCGGACTTGTACTTCCGGATCAGAGCTGGCCAGCAGGGTCTCCCACTTTTGCGAGCCTACAAGCTTCTGGAGTTCTTCGGATGGGGGGTCTGCGGGGCAGTTCCAAAAGATGTGTTCCATTGTGGCTCTCTGACCACATTTCGAGCAATCGGGTTTGAATTCGTCTGGGTTGATGTGGTGCATTCGGACCGGGTTTGGAAGAGTATTGGTATGGAGCAGCAGCGCGTATTTTGCTTTCCGCGGATGATTGCACACGCGAGAGAAAAAAAAAATGTTGCAGTGGCTTAGCTCGGCTATGCCAGGATATACGTAGCGTTAGCAAAGGTTCAGCTGATTATTCTTAGCTTTCCTGGTTGTCTAGATTGTCAAGGATTAGCTTGCTTGTCATGCTTACTGCTGCTCCAATGGCACACACAAACGCCAGTCAGAAGCGCAGCGGCTCCAGCGCAGTGTCAGACAGCGACTGCACAGCGAGCGCGCGCCGGCGCCAGTGCGTCTACCACGGCTACGACGTCACTCCTCTGGAATGCGCAGACCGGCGGCGGTGAGTCGCGCGCGGCGGCGGCGGAGTGCGCGAGAGGTGCCGGCTCCGGTGGCTCCGGTGCGCACGCCGTGTGACATCACTGATCCTTGCGCATGCGCAGCACGGCTCTTGATGTGCCGTGCGAAACGGGCTTGGCTAGGCCAGTGTAATGAACGCTACAAAAAAGGAGGGCGAGGACGCTAGTGGCGTGCGTAGAGCTACTGCCGACGCCGTTCCCGTTACCCCGCATTCGCGCCGAACGCGCCTGGTGTCCGTGACTACAGCCGATGCCTCTGGCGGCGCCTCGGCAGGTTTCGACCAGACAAATGGACAGTAGTTGCTCCCGAAAGACTAAAGCGGGAGCTAAGGAAGCAGAAACCAAGCGTCGCAGAAAAGACCATCCCGAGTTTACATTGAGGGAAGCCGAGAGTTCGCGTAGGCGAAGAAAGGAAGATCCGGAGGCTTGTGAACGTGGCCGCTTGAATTCATAGCGATACTACGCAGAACATGAGATCCCCTAGAGCGTTCGGAGTGAGCGGATGTGCGTCGCTTGAGCTTCCCCGAACATGTGCTCTCACTGACCGGATTACCTCGAGATCGTCACCGACATTGCGTCGGACCACCAAGAACTCACGATCCGGAACACCCGGACATCTTTCCCGAGCCGGTAGGACATTTTTTATTTTTATTGCGATAGCAATTATATGGACACTCAAAAGCAGATTTCTGCCGTCGGCGTCGCCGTCGCCGTCGCCGTCGCCGTGAGGTTCCGTATGACGTCATTTGGAGATGAAATCGTCGCCGCGCGCCGAACGCTGTATGTGCGAGTGAAAGGGCGCGAGGGGCGCGTCTTTCACGGGGAGTGAACGCACGGCGGAGAACAAACGCGCGTTCTGCGCCGTGCTCGCTTAAGGGCTGCAGAAGTAGGCGTCTCTTTTCTCCTTTACAATCACCATATATGTAGAGCAAACGCGCCTTCTTCGGACGCGCGAGAGGCCGTGGGGGAGGGGGAGGGAAGGGAGGCGACGTTTAGCTGCGGCACCAAGTGCCTATTTATATCAGAGGCTCCAGCAACAGTCACCAACGCCGCACGCATTTTGAGCTAACGTGGGCAAAACGCCGATGGCGTTGACAACAGTTCTGCGTGTTGTTGCTACCAAAGCCGCTCACCTTACTTCGTATGACATTGCTGTGTTGCTATCGCATTCATTGCTTCGCCCTTAGGGCGAAACTGTGACATTTTTTATCGGCTCGAGAAGATACGAAGCGGGCGTTGGCCAGCTAGGCCTAAGGGTGGACCTAGTTCGCGTCGGCGAGTACGGGCCACCAGGTCTGGCGACGCGGCACCCTCCACCAACAATATGGACGCTCCCATCACGCTGATTGCCGGCACGACCACCACCCCATGCCTGCAACCTGCGGTCAACCCCTCCGAGCCCCTGGGCCTCACGGACATCCTCGACCTCGACGAGCTCACCTCGGCAAGCGACGACGAGGCCCCAGTACTTCAGCCCACCTCGTCTGCACCGTGGGGGCCGGTGACTGACACCGATGCGAACTGGAAACTGGCGATTTCCCGTCGTCAACGCCAACGCCAGAAAAAGTTCGACCAAGCTCGGGCGGAAGCAATGCAGGCAGCCGGTCCTGCAAGCGTTCCCTTCAGCCACACCGTCGCCGGGGCTGCCTCGGCGGAGAACGCTCCCGCTGCGTCGAAAGACGCGGCCTGCGCTGCGTCGGCGCGAACAACACAACATGTGAAGGAGCCGCGCCAGTTACGTCGGAAGCTGCCGCCGCTCCCACGCACAGACCTAAAAATTATCATGCGGCCGAAAAAAGGTCTGGCCATTCGGAACTTCACGACACACCAAATCTCCCGAGCCATTGTGGTGGCGGGCGATTCTCAACAACATTGCACAGGTGACCACTTCATCATCCGCACCCGCCCCGGATCGAACATTATTATTGCCAGCACGCCACATGTTGACACCGCCCAAGTTCTCCGCCGGATCACCACCCTGACACTGGGGGGGAATACCCACGAATTCAACACTTACGTGGCGGCCCCCGAGGACACGTTGCGTGGAGTCATCCATGGCATAGACCCCGGAACTACTCCTGAAGAACTCACTGCCAACCTCCGCGTGCGCACGCAGGGGGTGAGAGTGCACAGTGCGCGGATGCTTGGTGCTACTAAATCCGCTTTGATCACATTCGAGGGCCCCCTCATCCCCCGCTATGTTCTGTATTACGGGGGGGAGGTAGCCTGCCACCCTTACAAGCCGACGCGGCAAGCCTGCCAAGTCTGCCTACAACCGGGGCACCGATCAGACGTGTGTCCTACGCCGAACGCTCGAGTGTGTCGGCAGTGCGGTACCCTCGACCCTGTGGATGGTCACCCCTGTGCTCCCAAATGCCAAGTATGTGGGGAAGGCCACCTGACGGGCGCCAAAGAGTGCTCACAGAGACTGAAGACCCTGCGGCCGCGGCCCACCCCACCCACCCAACCCCCGTGGGCGGAACCCTCAGCGCAACCCACCCAATCCCAAACGCAGGTGGTTCAGCAAGGAGGGGGAGACTTTGCGCAGCCTCTCTCACTCGCGGTCGCAGTCTTTCCCTCCTCTACCCCCTGCAGGACCTGGCCAGCAGCAACAGCCGCTGAACCAGGACCGGAAGACCAAAGGGCAACAGCAGCAACCCACACGCCAACAACCCCAGCAGGCCTCTCGCAAGTCTGCCGAGAAGCACAATTCCACTTCTTCAACCGGCACCGATACCAAGGTGAGCTGGCCAGCAGTAGGGGCGACACCCATCGCTCCGCCCAACACTCAGTCCCCCGCGTACGAACACCTTCTCGCAGAAAATTTCAAGCTCAAACAGGAGCTGGCTGCCGTCAAGGCGCGTCAAGCTAAGAACAGCGCTGAACTCCACGCCCTAATGGCGCGCATTGGATCGCCACCGGAATCCACCGAATGCCACTCACAAAACAACCCCAACAGACAGGCAACCCCTAAGATTCCGCCCTCGCTTCCCACCCCGACGGACTCCGCAGTCACACGCGAAGAGATACGCGAAATGCTGTCTGCGTTCTCCCAACAACTCTCCCAACAATTCAGTATCGTCTTCACACAACACCTCGCACAGTTCGGAGCCCGCCTTGACTCCCTCGAGATACGCCTCGACACCCAAATTGCCGAAACAGGCGGTAATATACGAAGGAAGAGGGCCACCCGCAGCTCCCGCACCACGGAAGACCAAGTCCCTCTCAGAGTAAGCTTGGAATCGCTTGCCCCTGAACACTACTCTACACCGGCGTTGACACAGGCTGATCTCGGCCACACATCGGCCTCGCAAGCCAACACTCCGACAACCACACCTCCCCACAACACGAATTAACCATGGGCAGTACAACCCCACCCATTGGCGAACCATTAGAAATCTGGCAATGGAACTGCCGCGGCTTCCGCAAAAGGTGGAGCCTCCTCCAACAATACATTAACACACACCTTGCTCAACCAGATGTCATAGCGCTACAGGAACCTGGCACATCACCCATACTCCCAGGCTATGAGTCCTACGATAGCCCGACAGAAGGCAGAGCGGCCGTCCTAATTAACAACGCATTAACTGCAATTGGTCTTGACAACATCCCAGACACCAACACCGACCATGTGATAGTGGAGCTACTTCTCAGGCGCAAAAAGAAGGCCGAGAGGCGAAGCATCATAATCGTCAATGTATATAGTCCCCCGAAACAAAAATCCACCGACTTCCGCGCTCTCGTTCAGGGTGCCTGCAAATTATCCCAGGGGAAGGAACTCGTACTCCTCGGGGACTTCAACGCTCTCGACGAACGCTGGGGATACAATCGTTCGGATGTGAAAGGCAAACAACTTGCAGCTGCCACCGAAAAATTCCAACTCTAACTGCTTACGAATCCAGCAAACCCTACCCGGATCGGCAACAGCGTATGCAGGGACACTTGTCCCGATCTCACCTTCGCCCGTGGTAGTGCAAACTATAATTGGGACAACTTGCAGGAATCCTTGGGTAGTGACCACTGCATTCTCCGTACACAAATTACGGAGAGTGCGATGCGTCGCTCCATTGGACAAGCCCGCATCACAAACTGGGACGTCTTCCGTCGCGAAAGCGAGAATTCAATTGGCAACCTTGCAAACCTCACTGACTGGTGCGAGCAAATTAAAGAAATTCGGGACCGTTGCACCACCGTCATGAAAAGAACCCTCAACTCCCAGAAGTGGACGGCCATCTCCTGCATCTGTGGGAAGCCAGAAGAAGCCTCATCCGCAGATGGAAGACCCGAAAAACATAACCGACGTCTCAAGCTCAAGATCGCAGCTCTCACCCTCGAGGCTGAGCAGTATGCTGAGCAACTGGCACGAATTAACTGGGCCCAGTTCAGCGACTCGCTTCGAGGCTCACTGGGTACGGCCCGCACGTGGCACGTTCTACGAGCCTTGATTGATCCTACTCGAACAAAAAATGAGACAAACAAATCAGTCCAGCGCCTCATACACGCCTTTGAAGGCACGGACGACGAGCTGCTTGCTCAAGTACAGCGCAAATGCTATGGTGATTATCACCCGCCTACCTATAGGGCGAGGTATCAAGGTTATGCAAACCACATTCTGGACCGACCGATAACGTTGGACGAAGTTAATGCTGCCATTCGCAGCAGCACCCGCAACACAGCAGCGGGGGCGGATAAAATCACGTACTCTCTTATCAGGAATCTCAACGACACCGCCGTACAAGAACTCACGAACTTCCTAAACGACCATTGGCAATGTGGCACGCTCCCCCCGAGTGGAAGCACGCAGAGGTGATGATGATACCGAAGCCGGGTAAGAAGCTCCAGATCGAGAACCTTCGACCAATATCACTCACTTCCTGCCTCGGCAAACTCTTCGAACGCGTCATCACTAGCCGTCTGCAAAACTATCTCGAGGACAATGACCTTCTCCCGCATTCAATGTACGGCTTCCGGGCTCTTCTTTCAACCCAGGATGTACTGCTTCAACTAAAGGAAGAAGTCATTGACACTGCCCCAAAGCAAGGAGAAAATATCATTCTGGCCTTGGACATCAAGGGCGCCTTTGATAATGTGAGCCATCAAGCCATTCTCGACGGCCTCGCTGCCCTTCACTGCGGACAGCGCACCTACAGTTATGTTCAGGCATTCCTGTCGGACCGCACCGCCACGGTCGGTCTCGGTTCAATCCGCTCAAACATCATCAAGGTTCCGAACAAGGGCACCCCACAGGGCTCAGTGATCTCCCCGCTACTGTTCAACGTAGCCATGGTTGGTCTTGCGCACGAACTCCATCGCATTGATGGCATCCATCACGCAATGTACGCGGATGACATCACAATCTGGACTACGCGGGGGTCCCTTGGAGAAAAAGAACATAACTTGCAGAAAGCAGCCACCTGCGTCGAACAATACGTACAGGCACGTGGCCTGACCTGTGCAACCGAGAAGTCTCAGCTCCTGAGAATCTGGCAACACAAGCCCCCCCAATCGGCGCAGAAGGACCCAGGCTACAGCCTGCGCGTCGTTGTCGCCGGCCAACAAATCCCAGAGAAAACCACCATCCGTATATTGGGAATGTGGATCCAGTCAAACCGCCATGTGAATCACACCCTCACTATCCTCCGCAATAGCACGCTGCAGGTTGCCCGAATGATATCCCGGGTCGCCACTCGTCGCCACGGTATGCGCGAAGAGGACACCCTGAAACTCATACGCAACCTCGTCGTTAGTAGGATAACATACAGTTTGCCCTATCAACGACTTACCAAAGGCGAACAGGACCAAGCGGAAGACATGCTCCGGAAGGCCTATAAGGCGGCACTCAAGCTACCCCAGGGCACTCCCACGAGCAAGCTCCTCGCACTGGGTCTGCACAACACCTAGGCAGAACTTTGCGAAGCGCAGCTCGCCATGCAGCTGCAGCGACTTGCACAAACACCAATGGGCTGCGCATTACTCCGACGCCTCGGTTATACCGGCCAGCTCCATGAAGCAGCTCGCCGCAAGCCCATTCCAGACCACCTTCGCACCACCTATAAGGTCGCCCCAATCCACCATAATATTGACACAATGATGTGGGGCTCACGCACAGCGGGACGGCGCGCGCAAAGGTCGGCGCCGTGAAAGACGACGAAGCGCGTAGGCTGCACGTTCTTCTTCTGGCCCGCCATTAAAGAGAAGCATCTATTTTTCAAGACTCCGTCTTCGATCTACGTTACATTTTTCTGGTGGAGGTGCGGGGTACATGCTACCACTCCCAGATCGAACCCCGCCTACAAGCCCAGTACGAAGTCCGGTCGAGCTGACTCCTGTTCACGTACGGACAAGCCGTCGACTTCAAGGACTGCCACCGGAGCACGAGCCTCTACCCAACCGAGTCAGAACGATGAGTACATCAGTTCCGTCTTCTTCCTCAACTGCACCGACCGAGGTCGTGCTTAATCAGCCGCTAATCCCCAAATCCTTCCATGGGGACACCTTCGAGGATGTTGAGGACTGGCTCGATCACTTTGAGCGTGTCGCAGAATTCAACGGCTGGACTCCGGAGCGCAAGCTACGCAACGCCTACTTTGCCCTCGAGGACTATGCGCGGACATGGTTTGAGAACCGTGAGGCGGCCCTATCAACATGGGACGAATTCCGACGGCAGCTAATCAGCACATATGCCAGCCTCGATCGCAAGGAGCGAGCTGAATCTGCAATTCAGGCGAGAGTACAGCGGCCGAACGAAAGCGTCGCAATGTTTGTCGAGGATATGTGCCGACTTTTCCGACGCGCGGATCCGTCCATGCCGGAAGAAAAGAAGCTCAGGAACTTAATGCGTGGTGTCAAGCAAGAGCTATTCGGAGGCCTGATACGCAACCCACCAAGGACCGTTGCAGAGTTTCTCGCGGAAGCCACATCAATGGAAAAGGCACTGCAGCAGCGAACAAGGCAGTACAACCGCGACGTGCTGACCCTATCACGTGACCATCTCACTATACCTGTTGACAATACCGACGCCTTGCGGGAGCTCATTAGGCTTGTTGTTAGAGAAGAGCTCCAGAAGCTTCAGGTGGCTCCGGCATCGGTACCGCGACTTGCTCTGGCTGAGGTCATCCGAGAGGAAATCAGGCAGGCAGTCCAAGTCCCAGAGCGAAGCGAGACACCACAGCCCGAGATACGGCAGCCACAGCCTCGCATGTCGTATGCGGAAGTTGCGCGAAGTTCGTTGTCGCCGACTTTTCACGGTGTGAGCGACGTGCCGGACTTCCATGGAGTGCGCGCCGTGGAACAAGCAACTGGCGACGTCAGGCCTCGCCGCACGCCATTCATGGCTGAAGCGCGACCACCCCGCAAGAGCGACGTATGGCGCACTGCAGACCGGAGGCCCTTGTGTTTTCATTGCGGTGAAGCCGACCACCTCTACAGGGCATGTCCTTACCGCCGAGCTGGGCTCCGTGGATTTTCACTGAACGCCCCGTGCCCACGAAATGGCGAACGCCCTCTAGAGATTGAAGCCTACCTCGCGGACGCCAGGACCTCGTTTGCCCCACGATTCCATGACACCCGGTCACCGTCACCCGCCCGAAACAGGTCTTCCAGCCCCCTCTTCACGCCGAGCGCAACAAGGCGTCGCTCACCCAGCCCTGCTTCCCGGGAAAACTGAGTCCAGCGACCTGCGGAGGTGAGGTCGCTGACGTTGCGAACGCTGAAGATCCTCCACTACGACGACCGCGATATGACGCAATTGAGACGCAGAGAAATCGGTGCAGTTCGGTGTCAGTATCTTGTGACGTGCCAGTTACCATAGATGACCACGAAGTCACGGCGTTAATCGACACGGGTGCGGACACGTCTGTCATCAGCCAGAATCTCGCACGTATGCTGAACAAAGTTTCGACGCAATGGGCCGGAACTCAGATTCGTACTGCGGGAGGGCACCTCTTAACCCCAATGGGCCGGTGCACGGCACGAGTCAACATTCGAGGCTTCACGTACATCGGCGACTTCGTCATTCTTCCTGAATGTTCAAAGGACCTTATACTCGGCATGGATTTCCTTCAGGCGAACGGCGCTATCATCGACCTGCAAGAGTCTAGAGTCAGTTTCGCTACTACGCAAGCCATAGCGCACAGTAATGACAACGACCGTGACATCGCGCTACGCGTTGCAGATGATCACGTCACGTTGCCACCCAAGAGCAGTGTGCTTACCCTTGTCCGATGCGACATGGAGGACGTCGCCGAAGGAATTGCTGAGGCAAACATCCCCCTGCTTCTTGAGCGCCACATTTGCATAGCCAGAGGACTTCTTGAGGTGCAAAACAAATGTTCAGTCGTTTTGCTAACAAACTTTAGCAACGAGTATCGGCATGTACCACGAGGAACGACAATCGCATTTCTTCGAGAAATCATTCATGTTACTGACATTGGCACATTGGAAATCGCATCGTCTCAGCAATCTGAGTTACCCAGCCTAAACGAACGGATTCACGTTAACGATACGCTGCCAAACCATCAGAAAGACCGACTACTGAGTCTCGTGAACGAGTTTGCCGACTGTTTTTCAACGTCATCCAAAGTACGGCGTACGTCCATCACAAAGCACCGCATTATTACGGATGAATCCGCACGTCCTGTTCGCCAGCATCCTTACAGAGTGTCTCCAGTGGAAAGGGAAGCGATCAAGCAGCAGGTGAAAGAGATGCTCCAAGACGACGTGATCCAGCCGTCCACAAGCCCGTGGGCCTCCCCTGTAGTGTTAGTCAGAAAGAAAGACAACACGTTACGCTTCTGTGTAGATTACAGAAAGTTGAACCGTGTCACCAAGCGCGATGTTTATCCACTGCCACGCATCGACGACGCATTGGATCGTCTACAACATGCCAAGTTCTTTTCTTCGTTGGATCTTAAATCCGGATATTGGCAAATCGAAGTTGATGAACAGGATCGTGAAAAAACAGCGTTTCTGACACCTGACGGCCTTTATGAGTTCAAAGTTCTCCCCTTCGGTCTCTGTTCCGCACCTGCCACCTTTCAGCGGATGATGGATACCGTGCTTGCTGAACTCAAATGGCAAACCTGCCTCGTATACTTGGACGACGTCGTCGTGTTCTCGAGCACGTTCGACGAGCACCTCGCACGACTCGAGAGCGTCCTCGCTGCGATCCGTACTGCCGACCTCACCATCAAGCCCGAAAAATGCTACTTTGGGTTCCAAGAGCTCAAATTTCTCGGCCATGTCGTTGGTCCTCAAGGCGTCCGACCAGACCCCGACAAGTTAGCTGCCGTCGCCGAGTTTTCACCACCCACAGACAAGAAGGCTGTCCAACGCTTCCTTGGTTTGTGCGCCTATTATAGACGCTTTGTCGAGGGATTCTCGACAATTGCTGAGCCTCTCACACGGCTTACACGCGACGATGTGCCATTCATTTGGGCGGACGAGCAGCAGCAGTCGTTCAATGAATTGCGCCAGCGTTTGCAAGCTGCCCCAATACTTGCTCATTTCGACGAAGACGCAGACACAGAAATCCATACTGACGCCAGCAATGCGGGTCTCGGCGCAGTTCTTGTGCAGTGGCAAGATGGTGCGGAACGTACTATTGCTTATGCAAGCCGCAGTCTCACCAAGGCTGAGAAAAACTACTCAACCACTGAAAAAGAATGCTTAGCGGTTGTGTGGGCAATTAGTAAATTCCGACCCTACTTGTACGGTAGACCCTTTAAGGCTGTCAGCGATCACCACGCCTTGTGCTGGCTTGCCAACCTCAAGGATCCTTCAGGCAGACTAGCCCGTTGGAGCCTGCGCTTACAAGAGTACGACGTTACCGTTGTCTACCGATCTGGAAGGAAGCACAGTGACGCTGACTGTTTGTCCCGCGCACCGCTCCCTACGACATCGTCGGACCCTGACTATGACTTGCCATTTGTCGGCGTTGTCGACGCCGTAAAGATGGCTGAGCACCAGTGCGCTGACCCTGAGCTGCTGCCGCTGATCGAGCACCTTCAAGGAGTTGAAGGTGTTTTACCTCGCTCGCTCGTGCGCGGCTTATCATCGTACTGTTTGCGCAACAACGTCCTTTACAGGAAAAACTGCGGAAGCGGTCCAAATACGTACCTCCTTGTCGTGCCGTCGGCGCTGCGCCAAGACATTTTGCAAGCCTGCCATGATGAGCCATGCGCGGGACACCTGGGATTCGCTAAGACATTAGCAAGGATACGACAGAAGTATTACTGGCCCCGGCTTTTTTCTTCTGTTCAACGCTACGTGAAGACCTGCCGCGATTGTCAGCGCCGCAAGAAACCGCCCTTTAAACCGGCTGGCTTTCTCCACCCTGTGGACCCTCCTCAAGCACCGTTCCAACAAATAGGAATGGATCTACTTGGGCCATTCCCAGTGACCTCTTCGCGCAACAGATGGGTAGTCGTCGCTACCGACTACTTAACCCGGTACGCCGAAACCAAAGCTATTCCGCAAGCAAACTCGTATGAAGTGGCCAAGTTCTTCGTTCACCACATCGTCCTGCGACATGGTGCGCCTTCTGCTGTCATCACGGATCGCGGTACAGCATTTACAGCCGAACTTATGCAGGACGTTCTCCAGCTAACACATAGCTCTCACCGCAAGAGCACTGCCTATCACCCTCAAACCAATGGATTAACGGAACGTCTGAACAGAACGCTGGCTGATATGCTCTCCATGTATGTCGACGTAGAGCACAAAATGTGGGACGAGATTTTACCCTATGTCACCTTCGCGTATAACACTGCTGTACAAGAGACTACACAGTTTACGCCGTTCGAACTTGTATACGGGCGCCACGTCACGTCAACACTTGACGCCATGCTACCTGTGGATGATATTAGCCCGACCAGCGAACACGTGGAAGAGTTCGTACAAAGAGCCGAAGAAGCCCGCCAGCTTGCTCGACATCGTATCCGGAGCCAACAGCATACCGACACCCTTCGATACAACCAGGGTCGCCGCGACGTCCATTACAATACCGGCGACTGCGTGTGGGTCTGGACGCCCATCCGTCGCCGTGGACTCTCGGAAAAGTTGCTCCGCCGGTATTTCGGTCCCTACAAGGTTACACGCCGCCTCAGCGACGTCACTTACGAAGTCGTCCCCTGCAGTTCCGACCCCCGTTCGCTCCGTCGTCGTCCTCGCGCTGAAGTTGTTCATGTAGTACGCATGAAACCATACCATGGGCGTACGTGAACGCCCAGATGCACCTGAGGAACTCCATTTCTTGTCATGGCTGACAGAACTTTTTGACGCGACCGAGACGGTCGCTTTTCGCACGGGGGGCAATTGACACAATGATGTGGGGCTCACGCACAGCGGGACGGCGCGCGCAAAGGTCGGCGCCGTGAAAGACGACGAAGCGCGTAGGCTGCACGTTCTTCTTCTGGCCCGCCATTAAAGAGAAGCATCTATTTTTCAAGACTCCGTCTTCGATCTACGTTACAATATGGACCCCCGACTACATCAGGGACGGCGGGAAGCCAGAATGGAAGCTCTCGAACGAGAATACGGGCACAAGAACACCACATACTATGTTGACGCTGCCAACTACGACCGCACGAACACCAAGGCAGTAACCACAGTTCTGGACAACACACTCCAAGAACTGACCAGCGCCTCCATACGATGCCACAACATCACCGAAGCCGAAGAAACAGCTATTGCGCTCGCTCTTGCCCATGGCTACAGACATAGACGATCGCTCACAGTTCTGACGGACTCCCAAGCGGCTTGCCGTAACTATCTACAAGGGCGCATCAGCCAGCCTGCCCTCGGTATCATCCTAAGCGCGACAGACACTGGCGAGCATCTCAGTACACACACACACCCAATACGGCATCGGATAATATGGACACCGGGTCACATGGGGCTGGAGGAAAACCAGGCGGCGGATAGGGTAGCTCGAGGGTACACGAGCCGAGCACCCCCCAAATGCTCCCCTGAGGAACCCGTTCCCGTCCCGTGCGACTACTCGGCCATTCTAAACCACTATAGAGGACTTAGGAAAACCTATTCCCCACCACACCGAACACTAAATAAAGAGGAATCGGTCGGTTAGAGACAAATCCAAACTGGCATGTATCCCAATTTGCATATCCTCAGTAAAATACATCCTACGACATACCCTTCTCGCTGCCCATGGTGCTCAGATAAAGCAACCTTATATCATGTCACGTGGGCATGTTAGTCTATCACTGCCGTACCCCCAATACAACACCCCACAGCGGAGCGATGGGAAGAGCTGCTGGCCAGCGAGAGCCTGGACGATCAGCTAAGTCTGATTGACCGGGCCCGCAGAACGGCAGCCGCAAGCGGAGCCCTGGACTGAGGGCCCCCCACCGCAAGCCAAGAACCTCCGACCAGCCGGAGTCTCTTCGCAGCAATTTTAAGGACAATAAATAAGTTTTAACCACCACCACCACCTACGCAGAACATTGCGAAGAAATCGTGCGTGCCAGGAAACTAAGTGTGTGGTTTGCAACTACTTTACTAGGCTTTCCCCAGCTCCACTGCTCTCTCGTTCTCGAGCCGCAAACACCAGATATATATATATATATATATATATATATATATACCATGTATATATTGTGACGTGCCTTGATAGAGAACGGGCGACGCGACGTTTATTGAGGGTAGCGGGCTCCTGAAACGCACGGCGCTGGGAGCAGGCTACCGAGCGGGCGGAGAAGCACACTCACTTCTTTTATTGCGATAGCAATTATATGGACACTTCAACCGGATTCCTGCCGTCGGCGTCGCCGTCGCCGTGAGGTTCTGTATAAAGTCCAAGGGCGATAAAATCGTCGCCGCGAGCCGTATGCGCGCGGGGGACGCGCGCTATCACGGAGAGCGAACGCACGGCGGAAAGCAAACGCGACCGTCGCGCGAAAGGCAGTGGGGGTATGGGAGGAAGGGAAGCGGGGCGACGCTGTGCTCCGGCACCAAAGGCGTATCTTGCAACCGGGCGTAAGGGGAACTTGCCACTCAATCTCCCACGCGAAAGCAAGAAAGCTCCCGGGAAGGCAGCGCGGGAGGGAGAGGGGGCAGCTTCTAGTTTGCCAACAACTGCGCTCGTACTTTGCCCGCGGCTGTGGCGGCCCCCGCACCGTCTGTTATCTCCACAAGGCTCTGACCTTTGTAGGCGCTGTGCATTCACCGCTCAGTTTCCGTTGAAGCGATAGACCGCACAAACCTTCGCCCGCTGCGGCGGCTGCGCTTGCTGCCAGCGTTTTGACAGTCGTCTGCGGTCATTCAGTGTGATCTATTCATGTTTGCTTGTGCGCGCTGACACCACGCTTGTTAATTCAGTTTGTAAGCGAATGTGTCCAAGTTTATGCAGCCAATAAAACTACTATCCCTACTCCGAATAGCGCTCTACTAATTTGCTATCGTAATTGATGCTTCGCCTTTCGGGCGAAACTGCGACCTTTTCTGTACCCACAACTGCTGGTGAAATTTCCCACTTCCTCGAAAATTTCCCCCTTCCTTGAGCATCGGCTCGATGCTCAAGAAGCGGTGTAAGAAAAGAAGGGAAAAACATAGTAAAGGAAAATGGGAAAACGTAATGGTAATGGGAAAATGACTCCGCGGTAGCTCAATGGCAAGAGAATCGCACGCGGAATGCGAAGACGTGGGATCGTTTCACACCTGCGGACAGTTGTTTTATTGCGATAGAAATTATATGGACACTTCCAGCAGATTTCTGCCGTTGGCGTCGCCGTCGTCGTCGCCGTCACCGTGAGGTTCCGTGTAAAGTCCAAGGGCGATAAAATCGTCGTCGCGCGCCGTATGCGCGAGTGAAAGCGCGCGGGGGACGCGCGCTATTACGGAGAGCGAACGGACGGCGGCAAGCACACGCGACCGTCGCGCGAAAGGCCGTGGGGGTATGGGAGGGAGGGAGGTGAGGCGGCGCTGTGCTGCGGCACCAAATACTTATCTTGCAACAGGCTGCAATGTGAACTGGTCACTCAATATTCCACGCGAAGGCAAGAAAGCGGGAAAGCAGTGGGGGAGGGAGGGCGGGGGGGGGGGGCATAGCTTCTACTCTGCCAACGACTGCGTTTGTACTTTGCCCCGCCGTAGTAGTCGCCCGTACGGTCTCTTAAAAGTGATCTCCACACGGCTGTGACCTTTGTATGCGCCGTGCATTCGCCGATCAGTTTTCGTTGAAGCGATAGACCACACGAACCTTCGCCCGCTGCGGCGGCTGCGCTTGCTGCCAGCGTTTTGACAGTCGTTGCTTGCGGTCATTCAGTGTAATCTATTCATGTTTGCTGGTGCGCGCTGACACCAGGCGTGTTAATTCACTTAGTAAGCGAATGTGTTCAAGTTTATGCAGCCTATAAAACTACTATCCCTACTCCGAATAGCTCTCTACTAATTTGCTACCGCAATTGATGCTTCGCTTTTCGGGCGAAGCTGCGACATATTTTTCATCCATTTTAATTTCCATTATTTATCATTTGTTTAATTCAATCAATAATTACAAGTAATTTCCCCCTTTGTTGTCCTTGGCGTCATTGTTTGTTGGCTTCTTATGATATTAATAATAATAAACGGTATCCTCTGTTCCCTTTCTTCTTGTTGATCACATAACGAGGGCTCGAATCCGGCAATATTGATGCCTTCAGGTAGCACATGTGGATTTATTGACCAGTTGCCGTCACCCAAAAAGACCACGTGCTCGTGACGCCTGCAGCAGAAAGGATGTTTCACATCCGCCATTATGGTTTGTGAGTGGTGGCGCTGGCTAACACTCCCAGGGTTAGTTCTAGTTGTTAAACATAAATACCCCAGAAAGTGGATGGGAAAACGGCTCCGCGGTAGCTCAATGGTTAGAGCATCGCAGGCGTAATGCGAAGACGTGGGATCGTTCTCCACTTCTGAACAGTGGCTTTTTCATCCCTTTTCACTTCCAGTAATTTATCGTTTCTTTGATTCAATTAATGAGTACCAGTAATTTCCCCTATGTTGTCCTCGGCGTCATTGTTTGTTGGCTTCGGATAGTATGATTAATAATAATCGGGCCCGTCGGTTCCCTTTCGTCTTGTTCACACACACACACACACACACACACACACACATATATATATATATATATATATATATATATATATATATACATTCAAAAACGTTCGGGCCGAATGGCGACAGAGCGAGTTCAGCACGGGCGCAATCTATAACGGCACGATGAGATGACAGAAAGTCCCATCCTAAAATCATGGCATGGGAGTAGCGGGGCAAAATAGCAAACTCAACACGGTATAAAGTGCCGCTTATAAGAACACGCACGGTACACTTCCCTAAGGGTTCAATCGGCGCCGCGCTTGCTGTGCGTAATGAAACAGCAGAATATGGCGTCGCGACTTTTCTTAGTTGAAGACGAAGCTGATTCGAAATCACCGATATTGCTGCTCCCGTGTCTACAAGCGCATGGACGACAATGTGTTCGGCATAAACTTCAAGGACGTTCGCAGGAAAAAAATTAGGTCTTGAGCAGTTCGTTGAGATCGCAGTTCTTGTATCCGGAACTGCGTTCCTTAGTTTTCCTCTCGGAGAGCTTCAGGGCGGCGGACAAGCGGCGACAGAGAACGCCGACGGGGTGACGGAGACCGACGGGTATTGAATGTTCGGGAAGCAGGAGGGGAGGCTTCGAATTGCTGAGCGGCAGAAGCGGAACGGAATGGAGAGTCGAAACCGTTGCTTGGTGCCCTCGGAGAATGCGAAGGATACCACTCGCGCCGGCGGCAAAACCGTGCTACATGCCCAGGTAGGCCGCAAAAATAACAGATAGGGCGGTTGTCATGAGTGCGCCATGGATTGAGAACAGCGGGCTGAGACTGATGGATATATTGGCGAGGTGGGCGCACGGGCTGCTGTGGCGCCCAGTAGCTGCTTGGAGGCGCATATGTTGCAGCTACTTGCGGAGGTGAGGGAAAAGCGCTGGTAAGTCTGGATTGAATAGATGCAGACGGAGGCCTTGGATTTGCGACAACGGCAGCGTAGGTAAGTGGAACAGGCGTAGGAGGCGGTTGATGAGCAAGTGGCACGGCGCTAGCGACTTGGTCTTGTATCACCTGATGGAGATCAGGAGACAAGGGTGACTCCAACACCTGACTGGCGGGCAGAAGACAAAGCTGTCGGGCCACTTCTTCTCGTACAAATTGCTTGATTTGGTCGAAGATTGCTGTACTGGAAGAAGTAGCACTGGCACCGTCACCCAGAGCTGAAAGCGTGACGTCCGGAGCGGAAGCTCGGCGCGTAGAAAGCCGTTGTTTGCGTAGCTCTTCATAGCTCTGGCAAAGCGAGGTGAGGTCGTTGACCGTCTGAGGATTCTTTGACAAGAGCATTTGGAAGGCGTCATCGTCTATGCCTTTCAATATGTTCTTAATTTTGTCATCTTCGAACATATCTGGGTTGATACGCCGGCAAATGTCAACTACATCTTCAATGTAGCAGGTAAAGCTTTCGCCCGTTTGTTGGGCACGACAGCGAAGCTGTTGTTCAGCCCGAAGTTTACGCACTGCAGGGTGACCGAATACTTCTTGAAATTTCGTTCTGAATGCTGTCCAGGTAGAAAAGTCAGCCTCATGGTTGCGGAACCAAAGATGGGCGACCCCGGACAGGTAGAACGGTACGTAACCAAGCTTGTCAGTGTCATTCCATTTGTTGTGGGTACTCACTCGGTCGTACGATGACAGCCAGTCCTCTACGTCATGATCGTCAGTGCCATTGAATACGGGAGGATCCCGTTGGCGTGGCGCACCAGGACAGACGACCGAAGGCGGTGCCGGGGGTGGATCGGTAGGACGAGTCTCCTCAGGCATGGGAGATGGGACAGGGATTGTCCGGCTGCGGAGATCCAGGTTTGCAACAGGCCCAGCACCTCCACCAAATGTTACGAAGCACTTGGGGAAGTCAGCGTTCGTGACGAGCACGATAAAGCAGCGAGTAGCCCAGCCGATCGAGCACGACACAAGGCTTATCTCTCTCGTCGTTCTCTCTCAGACACATCCCCACTGCTCCTTATTTCACAGTACAATACATATATATATATATATATATATATATATATATATATATATTGTAAAGGAATGTCCTGAGCAATTCAGAGGGTAGCCTGTGTTCGTAACCGAGCAGGCAGGTAACGTAGAGCAGGAACAGCTGGTGGCCCGAACGGCTCACACTCGTGCTAAGCACTGGCGATCCGGCTGGCCCACTGCAGGCATTGAACAGTCGATCTGGCTGGCCTTGTACTTGTGCTCTTGTTCTTCATTACAATTACCCCCGGTGCAAAAGCGGAGCCATCCTGGCGACTTGCGATGTGGAGACGAGCGGGTCATAGAATGGTTTCAGGCGGTGAACGTGGACAACATCCCGTCCACGGCGGCGCTTGTCGGATGTCGGTGTAAGCGGCTCTATGACATAGTGACCGCAGAGCTGCGTTCGATGATGCGGTATGGTCCATCATACTTCGAGAGAAGTTTTGTCGAAAGTCCAGGCGTGGTAGAAGGCACGGATAACAACACAAGTGTGCCGGGAGCGAAGTTCGGATTCGTAGCATCGCCATCACGATTGGCTTTTTGTCGTTGTTGGTCGTCGGAGGTGAAATGTCGGGCTAATTGACGGCATTCCTCGGCGTATCGGGCGACGGCTGAACGGGAGCACACTCTGACGCGTCTGGTGTATACGGCAAAACAGTATCGATGGTATATGGGAAGGATCGCGACCGTAGAAGAGGAAGTACGGGGAAAATCCTGTAGTACTTTGTGTAGCAGTATTGTATGCGTACGTGACAAATGGGAGGATGACGTCCCAGTTTGTATGCTCCGATGAAACGTACATGGCGAGCATATCACCAAGGGTTCGATTGAAACGCTCCATAAGTCCGTTAGTTTGAGGATGGTACGCCGTGGTGGTCCGGTGAACTATGCGGCATTGAGCAAGCAGAGCTTCAACCACCTGCGACAAAAACACGCCGGCCCCTATTGCTCAGCAGTTCCCGAGGTGGGCCATGACGAAGAATGAAACGATGGAGCAGAAAGGATGCAACGTCACTGGCGGTTGCTGCAGGTAGAGCGGCGGTTTCGGCATAGCGTGTAAGGTGATCAACCGCTACAATAATCCATCGTATGCCAGCAGGTGTTAGTGGTAGCGGCCCGTACAGGTCAATTCCCACACGGTCGAAGGCACGAGCAGGGCACGGAAGCGGCTGTAATAAACCGTGGGCCTGATGAGGCGGAGATTTGCGGCGTCGGCATTGCGGGCACGAGCGGACAAACTTTTGGACAAAAGTAAACATTCCTCGCCAGTAGTAACGTTGCCGCAGGCGCTCATACGTCTTCAAAACGCCGGCGTGTGCACATTGTGGGTCAGTATAGAAAGACGCGCACATGTCGGAACGCAAAGTTCTAGGGATAACTAGGAGCCACTTGCGACCATCGGGCAGGTAGTTTCGCGGATACAATAGGTTATCCCGGACAGCAAACGGGCAGCCTGGCGACACAGGGAGCTGGAGATGGGAGATGCTGGCGAGCCAGAAGGAGATCCAAACGAGAGGCCACCCAAGGATCCTTGCGCTGTTCTGATGCGAAGGTGTCGATGTCGACCGACGACACCGTTTCAAAGGTGGAGAGGGAGGCAGTTTCGGCTGGCAGCGGAGAGCGGGACAGAGCGTCAGCGTCAGTGTGCTTGCGGCCTGAGCGGTAGATGACGTGTATGCCCTATTCTTGAATGCGAAGAACCCAGCGAGCAAGGCGTCCAGACGGGTCTTTTAAAGAGGATAACCAACAAAGGGCGTGATGGTCAGTAACCACATTGAAAGGTCTGCCGTATAAATAAGGGCGAAACTCCCCGAGTGCCCAAACGATGGCCAGGCATTCTTTTTCTGTGACGCTAAAATTGCGTTCGGCTTTGGTCAGCGCACGACTGGCGTAAGCAACGACGTACTCGGAGTAGCCAGGCTTGCGCTGCGCAAGAATAGCACCAAGGCCAATACCACTGGCATCGGTATGCACTTCAGTTGGGGCGGTGGGGTCGTATTGTCGCAGTATAGGCGGAGATGTCAGGAGACGGCGCAAGGTCACGACGCGGTGTCGCATGCAGGAGACCAGGAGGATAGGTCGTTGGCGCCACTTAAGAGTTGTGTCAGAGGTGATATAATGGAGGCAAAATTGCGAACAAAGCGGCGGAAGTAAAAACAGAGGCCGATGAAGGCGCGGAGTTCTTTGAGTGTCTTAGGTTTAGGAAACTCTGCCACAGCGCGAAGTTTTGATGGGTCGGGGCAAATGCCGTCTTGGGATACGACGTGACCTAGAATCATAAGCTTGCGCGCGGCGAACTGGCACTTTTTCAAGTTCAGTTGCAGGCCTGCGTTGGTCATGGACGTCAACACTTGCCTAAGGCGGAGAAGATGCGTGCTGAAATCAGGGGCGAACACAACGATGTCGTCGAGATAGCATAAACACGTGCTCCATTTTAGGCCACGCAAGATATTGTCCATCATTCGCCCAAACGTAGCAGGCGCATTGCATAGGCCAAATGGCATCACATTAAATTCGTATAAACCATCTGGAGTAATGAATGCGGATTTAGGGCGATCAACTGCTGACATCGGGACCTGCCAGTAGCCCGAGCGTAAATCCAACGAAGAGAAGAATTCAGCGCCTTGCAAGCTGTCCAGAGCGTCGCTAATGCGCGGTAGAGGGTACACGTCTTTTCGCGTTATCTTATTAAGACGGTGATAATCGACGCAGAAACCGAATGGAACCATCTTTTTTTGACGATAACCACCGGTGATGCCCACGGGCTATGGGAAGGTCGAATGACGCCGCGCTGAAGCATGTCGTCGACGTGCTCACTGATCGCCTGACGCTCCTTGGCTGAGACGCGGTACGGGCGCTGCCGCAATGGCGCGTTGGAGCCGTGTCGATGTGGTGGCTGACGGTTGACGTGCGGCCCAGAGTAGGCTGAGCGACATCAAAAGAAGAACGGAAATGGGCAAGCAGGTGAACAAGCGGGGAGCGCTGCTCGGAAGTAAGGTCGTCGGCAATGAAAGGTGTGAATAAGTCAGGTGATGGCGGAGCAGAAGTTGAAAGTGCACAGAAGTCAGTGAGCTCTGCATGCGAAGCATCCGGCACGTCGGTAATAAACATGTCATCAAGAGGCTGAACACGGCCAAGTGCTTCGCCGCAAAGAGCCTTCAGCGCTGTAGGAAGGGGATTGCAGACAACGATGGAGCTGAAACCGGCTGAAATGTCAAGCGTGGCGAAAGGGAGGGGAACATCTTTGCGGGTTATGAAGAGTTCCGAAGGAGTGAAGAGGACAGCGCCTTCAGAGATAGCGCCACAAAAGACGGGAACAACGGCAGACGAGTACGGCGGTATGGTGATGTCTTCCCGAAGGACTAGCTTAGCGGCAAGAGAAGTGGCGTCGACGAGGGGCACGTCACACAGAGGCGATAATTCAACTTCAGCACGCGGACGGCGTTATTTCGCGAAAGAAAGTCCCACCCATGTATCACGTCGTGAGAGCATGACTGCAGAACCACAAACTCCACAATATAGAGAACGCCCTGAATAATAACTCTAGCTGTGCATGCTGCTGAAGGCCGAACTGGCTGGGCGCTTGCTGTGCGAAGCAAAAACCCCAGAAAGTGGCGTCGTAACTTTTCGTAAAGCGCGAGAGAGGCGTTCGTTTAGGACAGACACGGCTGCTCCAGTATAAATTAGCGCAACGGTAGAGACGCCGTCAACAGTAAGGTCGACAACGTTCGCAGGCGACAATGGAGGACTTGTACAGATCGATGGCGACGCAGTACCTGCCTGCTGAACTGCGGCGCTTAGTTTTCCTCTTGCGTTGGTGAAGGGCGCCGACGCATCGGGTACAATGAGCGGCGACGCGGGGAAGGTGAATGACGTGTAAGGACCGGGCACTCGGCTGGTGGCCTGTTCGACTGCCGACTAAAAGAAGTGTCGTGGAAAGGTTGCACGTCGGCGTAGGGAGGCGACTGCGCAAATCCATCAGAGTGCAGCATGCGGCGGCGGCAGAGTCGTGCAACATGGCCGGGAATACCGCAGGCATAACATATGGGCCTGTTGTCTTGCGTGCGCAAGGATTAACAAAGGCAGGAGCAGGTCGATGAACGGGATGTTGAACGGGTGGTAGCGGCCGTGGATGTAGCGCAACGAGTGGTTGACGAGGAGGCTGCGCGGCGACGGATGCGTAAGTAAGTGGCGCTGCGACAGGGGACTGCTGATGATGCAATGGTAGAGCCTCAGCAACTTGGTCGTCAATAACCCGCCGGAGCGTCGGGGCGAGCTGTGTAGGAGGCTGTTGGCGGCAGCGGCTGCTGTTGGGGTAGCTCAGCGAAGGGTAGCAGAGAAAGCTGACGTACAACTTCCTCCCGCACGAAAGCTTGGATTTGTGAGAGCAGGGGGGAGCGATCAGAGAAGACTGTCCAGGAAAAGAGAGCCTCGTCAGCCACTGAGGGGTGCCTGGTCAAATCACGCTGCCTCCTCAACTCGTCGTAGCTTTGGCACAAGTTTATGAGCTCTGCTACGGTGCGCGGGCTCTTCGCGATCAACATTTGAAAATGTCATCGGCTGATGCCCTTCAAAATGTGTTTCAGTTTGTCATTTTCGGGCATAGAGCATCCACAAGTTTGCATAGGTCGAGAACCTCTTCGATATAACAGGTGAATGTTCACGGGTTGTTGCGCTCGCTCTCGTAACCGCTGCTCGGGCGCGCAACTTGTGGACGGCGGGCGCGACCGACAACTTCAGCGAAACCTGCGTCTTAACGCTGACCCGGACTGACAGTCGGACTTCGTGATTTTTAAACACAGGGGAGCAGCCACTCCCGCAAGGCTAGCACATTGACGGCATTAACTTGGACGGTATCGTCCCATCTGATTGCGCATTGCTCACCCGTTCGTAGGTTAGACAACCAGTCATTGACCACGTCCTTGCTCTCCGTAACGCTGAAAAACCGATGGATGGCGGCGGATGGAGAGCGCCAGAGCAGGCACGGAGGGTTGCGGCGCTGTTGGCTGGGGAGAGTCAGGCATGACGGGAGGCAGAGTCCGAGACCGGAGTTTCAGGGTTGTATAGAATTTGTTTGAATACCCAGCACCTTCCACCAATTGTAAAGGAGTGTACTGAGAAATTCAGAGGGTAGCGTCTGTTCGTAACCGAGCAGGCAGGTAACGCAGAGCAGGAACAGCTGGTTGCCCGAACGGCTCACACTCGTGCTAAGCACTGGCGATCCGGCTGGCCCACTGGGGGCATTTACAGTCGATCTGGCTGGCCTTCATTACAATATATTATAATATATATATATATATAATCTATATATATATAAAGGGAGACTCGTCTAGCAACTCATTCAGTTCCTTCTAAGACTGCCATGGGTAGACCACGGAAATTAAGGATACCAGAAGAACAGCGCGCATCCAATGCGAGACCACGTGTGCTGTTTGATACAGCTTCACTGACACTCGCAGGCGGGATGGCGGCCATTTTTTTATTTTGGCCGTAATCTTGTGCCATATTTGATATGTCGTCGGGTTCTTTAAAGATACCCTTGGCCGAATGAATTTGGCGGTCACATTCTCTTGTTGAGTGGTAGTTGGGGCTTATATTCGACGGTCAAATTACAAGAATCTATTCACAGCGAAAGACATCCGAAATTGCCCTGGCGCCATACTAAAGATTTGAAATTTTACTTTCAGTTAGCTACTGCTTGAGCAATCAACAAACTTCGGCACATATGTATGATGAGAAACTGTCAGCTCGAGGCTTTCTTTTGATGCGATTAGCATTCTTTGGGAACTTTACCCAGTTTGCCGTATTTGTGTTTGTCTGTGTCTAACATCTTTCATGCCAGCTTGAGCCACGTAGTGTGTGCCGCTCTTCAATGACAAACGAATCCTCTAAAATTTATCTGCTGCTGGGCGCAATGAAACCTGCGTCACATGTGTTGAAATAATCTTGCCTGTCACGCTGCCACGAGAGCGACAAAGGAGACGATGACCAACAAGACGACGCGGTGGGGCTAGCCTAACGTTCCGCCATACCGGCCATATCTTCTGCAGAGTAAACACAGTCCCAATTAACCTTATTTCTCTGGCCGTTTTCTTTTATTAACAGCCGAGCTGTTTAAAGGGATGCGGACACAAAACTTGGCGGGTGGTTTTTTGCGTCGGAAC